>NC_056747.1:1015299312-1015449312 GCF_019279795.1 Protopterus annectens | reverse complement strand
GTAACTCTCCCGGCTGTCACCATCTACTGACTGCAATCCTCACACTACCTTCTGCAGTTGACAGATAGGTGCTCTGTGGGTAACACAATGACCACAAGGCACCTCACACTGCCCAGTCTGCAGATGACCCTACAGATGGGGTTTCCTCATAAACATAGCACTGACATGGCATGTATTAAAACATGTAGGACAGCCATATCCACACACACCCTGTTAAACCAACATTATCTCAACTGCAATATAGCAGCACTTACAGTCTGTAGTCAAGACAGGCATATCCCCCCTCCTGTGTGTTGGCCTGTTTCCACATTGTATGTTGTCAGAGGTAAGTCCCCAATCCATCTGTGATGCTGTTTGCCAAACAACAGATCTAGTTCCTGCGCACAGTGAATGAAAAGGCCCAACTCCAACATGATGTTCCTAGATATTGGAGTGTGTTTCCATGCAATTGCTATGGGAATGTTACCACAGCTGTTCCACATATGGCTAGAGGAGGGCTCCAATTTGTGCAGAGGCCATCAGCTGATCATGAGCATCACTGACAATACACATGCTGCTGTCTAAGCAAAGCAGGTGTACATCTCCACATCCATCAGAGAGGGAGTGAGAGAGGCAGACAGAGGTAAAGATAAGTCAGGTAAGGTTGGGAGAGTAAAATGTAAGCATGTTTGTTTCACATGCCTACCAGTCCAAGAGATCTAACCCCTGACTGACTATGTACTGCTATCACATGTCTAAGCAGTTATTGGATGCACCTCCAAATGTATATGTGATGGTGAGTGACATCTGCAACAGTGATATGGTAGCTACACTGTAGGTCTAGTACATGTGCCTGGCCACATGAACAGGTGTCAGCGTCAACGCAGCCACACTCTCACAGGGACGAACACACATTGACACACTTGGCAGGGCCAGGGATACAACTCATCACTAGATTGCCACAACACAGTACTGTGCAGGTATCACATGCACCACAGGGGTTATACAGAGGTTATATGGGCAAAGGGTATGTGGAGGTTTCTGACATCAGACAGCATGCTTCAGTATGCCAATGGGGGTTGTAGTGAGTGTAAATGTGGTCATAGGCATCATACACCAGACACACAGACACAGGGTGCCAGTACTTACATGCATGGGTGCATTGCTTCACGGGTGTGTAGTGGTTGACTGTGGCAGATGGATATACAAGGCTAGGTGATGGGTATACCTTGGCATCAGGCAACATGTCAATGGCCTGCAATGTGGCTCAGGGGTGTAGTGTCTTGGTTTCCCCACACAGCTGGGTATTGTATTCACCATCCAGTCACCTGCGTAACTGTTGCATGTGGGCAATGCTGTGCATTGCTTGCCATGTATGTGTTCCTTAGTCCATGACATGGATGGTGTCTGGGATGTGCACACCTCCCACATGCATGTACAGTGACATGTAGAACCGTACCAGGGGGGTCTGGCCCATGTTATGTGCACAGATTTCTATCATCACATGTGCCACTCCTGACCACTTGTGGCAGCACATGCTCATGGACAATCCTTAGTGAATCACATTTGATGGCACCACAGATGTTGTAGGCATCGATTGGGGATCATAGTGAAGGTGCAGTGTCTTCAGTTATGTGCCTATTGTACTGATGGACAGGGTGCCATGCCCTCTGTAGCCCACTGCAATCACACCATGCTTGCTATCTGTGAACAGTATGTAGGGTACTACCGACATAGTGGCAGTTGTCTAGGAAAGTGTGTTTGTGTATGAGACACAGGTTCATAATGTACTCTGTGTAATACTAGATGATTACTTTGTTCACCAGGCCTTGTATCACATGTAGGGTTGTGGATTGCCACCCCAACATCTCAGCTGATTGACATCTGTTATCCTTGTAAGGTGGACATTGTGACATATAATATGGCCACCATATAGGAAAATTACAAAATCAGCTCCTCAATGGGTTCAGGTGTTACACAGGGACAGCCACCTCCACACAAGTTATTAATTACAAACACACACACACTTGTCATGGCTGGGATTAGAACTCCTACCTAATTAGTTTATCACACTACATCATTACACAGTTATAGTGCGTGCCGCAGAGATTACTGGGATGTTTATTCCCCAAAGGTGTATTTCACAGCTGATGATGTCAACAGACTTGCCAAAGTAGGGCAATGGAGGTTGTAGTGTCTGTGAATGGCCTCAAAAACATTGCACCCCACTCTGACAAAGGAAAACACACAAGCATTCACACTTACAATGTCTGAGACTAGAACCCCTACCTAACTAGTTTATAACACTAAAGCATTATGCAGTTATAGCACGTGCCACAGAGATTACTGAGGATATTTTTCCCCAAATGTGTATTTCACAATTGATGATGTCAGCAGACTTGCCAAAGTAGAGCAATGGAGGTTGTAGTGCCTGTGAATGGCCTCAAAAGCATTGCTCCCTACACTGACAAAGGAGCACAAATCCCAAACCCAGGACTTGACACAACATGGGCACAGGATATTAACAGTACTCCATCCCACCCGTATGCTGTCAGGCTGGTATCGATAACATATCATGCAGTACAGTGTGGCTACCATAAAGGATGTACAATGTGGACCCACTCAACATTTCTAGGATTCATATACACAGACACATATATGTATATATATATATATATATATATATATATATATATATATATATATATATATATATATATATATATACATACACACACACACACATATATATATATATATATATATATATATATATACATATATATATATATATATATATATACATATATATATATATATATATATATATATATATATATATATATATATATATATATATATATATATATATATATATATATATGTAACTACGCATACACACACAGACATATGTATAGGGAGACACATATTTAGAGGGTGCACACAATTGCGGTACAGCCACTATGGCTTCAATCACCAGCATACCACATGGACACTGTATGAGCCAAACATCCAAGTGACACCTGTTGCCTGCAACATATACTAACAGACAGGTCACAGGATATAACACCACACACAGGTTTGCATACATGGGGAAGCTTTATTTGTGTATTACTATAGTACTGTATGCCATGCCGTATAGCTGTGTAGACTCTGAAATATGTTTAGACTGAGTAATGCAACTGTCTAACAGATAAAGGTATACCGTATTCTGGAAAGGAGTACATATGTTGCTGTCCAGGCTAAGGCCTTCAAGTAGTACAACAGTAGACACAAACTGGGCCACAGAATAACAAGCAATCAACTGTCAGTAATGCAGATGTACAGTCCGGCAGCCTCCATCAACAGTCTGTACACAATCCCTAGGGGGTACATACCGAAGTAGACACAATGGGATGTATCTGTGATATAAAAAGGCATGACTGAAACCATCACAATCACACTAACAAAACAGTCTGTATGGCAGGAAGCAGTAGGCCTGCATTTACCCAAGGTGAATTGAATGGTAATGTACACCCAAATACCTTCAGGCAGCTTACCCCTGTTATCCCCTCAATATTCACTGGCGTCAGTGGCATCTGTCCATACAGGGCATGTGTATAGGGGATGGCATAGCCTTTGTGGGTAACATTTGCTGGCTTGCTAGTTGTAGCAGGTGTCCATTGGGGCACATAGCGATGGAGCACTGTATGCAATGCATTGCCTATTGTAGGGATGGGACAGGGTGCCATGTCCTCTGTAGTCCACTGCAATCACTCCATGGTTACCATCTGTGGGCAATATGCAGAGGGCTATCAACTTATTGGTTGTTGCCTGGCCAAGTGTGTTTGTGTCCGGGACATGGGTGGAGAGTGTTCTCTGGATAATACAGGTGTTGCCTATATTGTGCCCCATGCCATGATGTCACATGTGGGGGTATAGATTGTTTACCCCAGCCACTGTGATGTTTGTCATCTGTTATGCTTGTAAGGTGGACATTATGACATTTAATAGGCCCAACATATAGGAAAAGTGCAAAACCCACTCCACATTGCTTCGTGCTTCACACAGGATACATATGACAAATGCACACACATACACCAAAAGTCTCACAGTTGCCATGCCTGGGATTAAAACACCTACCTAGCTACTACAGCATTACGCAGTTACAGCACACACCACAGAGATTACTGGGATACTCCTTCACCAAAGGTGTATTTCACAGGGAATGACATCAGCAGGCTTGTCAAAGAAAGGCAGTGACAGGTGTACTGACTGTCCTCAAAAGCATTGGGCCCTACACATACAGACACCATGGATGGGATTAGAACACCTACCTAACTACTACAGCACATTAGAGCATTACACAGTTACAGAACGTTACAGATATTACTGGGATACTTCTTCACTAAAGGTGTATTTCACAGGGAATGACATCAGCAGGATTGTCAAAGAAAGGCAATGAAAGGTTTACTGACTGGAAAGCTACCAGGGGCAATTCTGTACAGTGATGGAAATTTGGACATCATCTGTTTTTGCAAAATGGGAGTGTGCTGTGTGGGACAGGCCTCAAGAGAGGGGAGCTGTCTGTCACTGTCTGTCACTCTCTTCCCACATCTATTATGTGTATGTCTGAGCTGTTATAATGTGCTGTCCTTGGATATATGTGCATATTCTCATCCATTGTGTGTGCAGAGCATGACTGGTGTGTAATGTGGAGTGTTTGCACGGACATCTGTGACTGACTGCTGTGTATAGTCCACATTTGTTTCCAGACATGGACTTCATTTCTCTAAGTGTGTGAACATGCCCAGTATGAGTGTCTGTATTGCATGCGTGACTCCATTCCAGGTAGGTTGTACTCCAGTGCAGGTTTTTGTGCTCTACACCTACAGCTAGTAACCTGCTTCTGCAGGATATCTGTAGATTGGTTGACAATGTGGGTCAACATTGGGCAAAGGCTAGTGAGATTGTTGCTAATTGTGTCTGTGGTGCTTCTGCTACATGGTTTTGGTGTTGGTAGGGATACTCAATGATATGTGGTGTTTTACCCTCTGATGTTTTATGTCATCAACTACTGACAGGTATACAACTTTGCTGGCAGTAGGTTCCTGGGGATTACAAGTTAAATGCAGCTTTGTCCAGTAATGTGGTGTGCAACCTACATATTCTTGCATACTCATGTCATTCTGGCATGGAAACTGCAGACACTTGTTGATGGGTCTGTGTATGTGGTCCAGCACCTTGGTGCTGTTGTGGCTGTGGGTCCCATGCCTATACAATTATCACAATGACAGGATGGCCATATCATGCTGTGGCCATACCTCCCAGGTATTCAGACTCATTGAGGTTATCCAGAGGCAGGGCTCATTATTCTGTTCATTAACCCTTCACAATTTGGTTTGGAAGCAGGTTTGTGGCCACCCATCCCAGTGTTTGCAGCCATGATAAGCATGTGCACACATCAGGGTTTCACCCTTCACACACTCCATGGTGGCGATGCTACACCTCCCATTAATCTGTCCTCTTCCTACCATTATGCACACAATATCTGATAGGTATGCCTATAGTTGCCACTCCATCCCAGCAGTATGTACAGGTAGGTCCACAGTTCATGCATTGGAACATGATGGACATACTACTGGGATTTGTCAACATGTCCTTGCATTTGTGTTATGTGGACTGTGTTTTGTCATTATGTGGGAGTTCATGGGGTAACATACAGTGGCGGTATGGGCGTGACAGACCTGTGACAGAGGACAGTGGGGCATTGGGTACTGATGCAGGCTATCTGTAGCAGGCCAGTACATTCTGTCAGTTGTACAGACCCAGGCTGCAAGGCAATGTATTCCCCTGGGTTGGCAGGATAGATGTGCAAGGTGGTGATGGCAATAGTTTCTGTCCTTATCAATCCATTGGTGTGGATGCTGGCAGGGTGCATCCTACAGCTATGGACACACCTGCATGGGACACCTCTTCAGCATGCTGCATTCTGTGAGTATTCACATAGTAATGTGGGGATCATATTGTACTCATTCACAGCAGCAGGGAGGTGGCCTTGTGTTACCTGAGGCTGATGTTTGGCCGGACTGGCTACATGTGTGCTAGAGTAGCTACTTGCAACTGCCTTACAGGTATACGTGGCCCTTTCTCCTGCTGGTGGCTAGTAGGTGGACACCAGCATCTTCTAGATACATCATACCTTTGCCTTTTGTGGTCTGTCAGTGTTTTCCCACAGTATATCTTAGTTTCCCATACTACACAACCAACTGATGTGCTGTGAGCCTGTATGTACAAATGGAGGGTGTCTCCATTTCACTGTGAAATTTTAAACAATCTCTCTCTACGGTACTTCCACCTGTGTACTGTGTGTACGTCTGGGCCAACACTCATGCCATGTCCATCTTCCAGATGGTGAGAGTTATGACATCTGTACAAATCATATGGTCTACTGCTGCAACATGTCTTGCTGGGATACCAGTTTGTTTGGCACTGCAGTTGTGTGGACTTGGCCTGGTCATCAGCAGTACTGATCATTGGACACCAGGACATACCATCCATGGCTATTTGCTGAACACTTTCATACAGCATACCACTCAAAACTACCTAACATACAGAGCTCTGCCTATTGTAGACATGTGACTATCCATCTTGCTGATTTGACCAGCTCAGGTACTCGGTGCTCACTTTTATTACTCCCACACATGGCTGGTAATACATTTCTACATAGGGTTGGTGGGGGCACACATCACAACTGTGGACATGTCCTGCAACCACCTGATATGTCAGGTACTCTGTTGGCTTCCACACAACAACCTGACACTCAGGTCTCTGCATATTGTACACATGCAACACTCCATTGTTATAATTGGGGCAGCTCAGGTACTCTGTGCTCTGCTGCTGTGTTACCCACACATAGATGCTACTGCTATACTACATAGTATTGGGGGGAACACCTGACAATTATCAACATTTCTGCTATACCCACCTGATATTTCAGGTACCCTGTTGGCCTCCACACATCAACCTGACACTCAAGAGCTCTGCATATTGTACACATGACACAATCCATCCTTCTACTTTGTCAAGCACAGGTACTCTGTGCTCACTCTTATTACTCCAACACATGGATGCTAATACATTTCTACATAGGGTTTGGGGGGGGGCACACCTGCCCACTGTGGACATTTGCTTTGAACACACTGGTATTTCTGGTAGTCTGTTGGCTTCCTTTTAAATCTGTATTCTGACCTATTCTGCAGACTACAGGCATATGAGTGTGGTACAGTTGATAGGTTTTATCGACCTACATTGCCATTTCAGACTTCCTACCATTCATGAATGACATCTCACTTCCAGACCTGTTATACTCTGTGTAGGTCTGGAGGGGGGGTTGATCTCCATTGCCATACCTTGAGGACCTTAGTACAGCCTTTCCTTGTGTTCATCTACACCTGTCCTGCTGGCTGTGTGGGACTGTTGTTGGGTATGTGAACCTCCATGACATGCATGTGTGTGCCCTATGGACACACATTTGGGCCAGCACATGTCCTGCAGTGTTTTTTTTTCACCTTGTCTGTTACTGCCCACTTTGTTGACACCAGTATTTGTTATGGTTTCATGCTGCCCATATAGCTGTCCACTATCTACTGCCATCCCATTCAGCCAGCCAATTCCCTTCCTTGCATATTCACATCCATACCATTGATACAACTAGCAGACCATACTACTTCATTCAGTGATTGATAGGAAGGGTGGCTTACCTTGCGGCTGTGCCAGTATTGAGGATGGTGCTGATGGGCTGACTATGTCAGATGCACGTAGCACACTCCCTATACATGGTAAAGCACAGATAGTGTCATTTTTGGCATCCCTTTTACTGTATGTGCGAGTCAGAGAGAGTTTCTATTCCTTGGGTTCCTACTGTGTCAGTTTGTCTGCTATGTGTTGCCTCTTTGCCAAAGCCAAGGCATACTGTGTACACCTCCTTCTGCCTACAGGTGCAGGCTCAGGTTGTTCCTCCTCCGAGTCACTCTGTGCCTGTGCTGGCCTTGACAATGGTGGGGGGCTGTGTCACCCTGCCCTGTGCTGTTCCTGCTGCAGCTGCTTCCACAAGATCATGTTGTGTAGCATAGCACATACCATAAAAATTTGGGTGCATGTAGCTGGAGAGTACTGCAAGGCTCCACCGGATGTGTCCAGGCACTGGAACCATGACTTGAGCATCCCAAACACATGCTCTATTATGATTTTTGTTTGTGTGTGTGCCCCATTATGGAGCTCTTGTTCGGGTGTGTGTGCATTTCTGATGGGTGTCATCAGCCATGGCTCCAGTGCGTAACCAGCATCCCTCACTAGGTGCCCGTATGGGATATCCCCACTGGCAAATCTGTGGTACAGCTGCGTCAGATGCCAGATGTGGGAATCATGATAGCTCCCAGGGCTTCCAGCACATACATTCATTATAATGCCCTTGGCATCGCACACGACCTGGAAGTTGATGGAGGGGAAGCCCTTGTGGTTTATGTAGACCCTGCCTTGCTCATGGGGTGGTGCTTTTATGTGTTTGTGCGTGCAGTCTATAGCACCCACTGCTTCAGGGTATTCTGCTATTTGTTGGAAGAGATGCATATTGCTGGTTAACGCCTCACGTCATGGGTGTTGAGGAAATATATGTGCTCACTGGCATGTGCTGACATGGCATCCAGGAACTGGTGGAGTACCCTGGATGCTGATGCCTGTGAGATTCCCATGATATCCCCAGTTGGCCTTTGGAAGGTACCTGTGGCTAGTATTCTTAAGCCTACACATACCTTGGTTTCCACTGGGATGGGTTCCCCTCTGTTGGTTCTGTGTCTGAGGTGTGACCGGCACAGCTCAATGATATGCTGTAGGAGGTCCCTGTCCACCCTATAGCGCTCCACTACTCCAGCTCATGTAGCCCCTGGTAGATTTCCCTGGGTCTGTACACTCTTCTCCTCCTCCTCACTGTGGGTTGGTCATCAGCATTCACATCATCACCACCCTTGGCCTATTGCACATGTTGGTTTATGATAGCAAAAGCAGCCCCTAACATTTTTTCTCTTGCTTTCGTTTTGTAAAATTTCCCCATTTGTATACACTGGTGGTGCAGAGATTTTAGGAAAAAACAAGGGGGAAAGGTGTTTGCATAGTTTATAGTGGTGTGCTGGGCTGGGCTGGTCTGCTGCCTGTGTAATTGGCTGATTCAGATACATTTCACCTGCCAGCTAAGCTAGTTCTCTTTGATTACTTTCCTACTGCTGTTTTCCCTTCCCATTGCCTCCCTGTTTACGTCCGTGTGCGCGCCGCACAGAGTGCTCAAATGTGCACACTGCTGCTTTTTCCTAGTTTAACTTCTTTTTTCTTCTTGTAAAACCCGGTGCGTGGTGCGCACACCCGCTTACACTTTGTTACGAGAATTAGGCAGGTTTAGACACACCCCCTAGCCTAGCTGTGCTAATCTAGGAGCAAACCCGAGCCACAGGGCTGCAATCCAGTTACAGTATGCCTGACACACCTATCCATGATGTCACCTACCTCCTAGTCTTGTACCCAGCTATTCATACTCTTACACTGTTGGGACCACTGAAAAACCACGAAAACTGGAACACAGCAACACTTTATTCCGGTACCTCGGCGAAATGCCTTCAAAGGAATAAGTTACAATCACAGATTTCATCTATTTATACTGTGCATAAAGTAATTAATCAATTAACATAATTAATTCAAAGAAATTACCACAATTACGTAGAAACATTAAAGAGACCTTTCCAATAGAATGTAAATAACAGTTGCATCTAAATACATATAAATGCATATGTGAAAATTTTAAATATTAGTGAAATAAACAATATATTGCGACTAACACTTAAGAACAGTAAGAAACATTAGACATTATTAAATTATTAAATTGTGAGGTTAACCTCCAAATTCATACCCCTGGGTTTCAAAGTGCCAAATTTCAAGATGAATTCACTCTCCAGCTTTAATAAATTTTGTAAATAATTCATACCATTCACACATTTTGGTTTGGCTAAAGCACAAAAAATTAAGGAATCCATACATCCTTTGTGAAATGTATTGAAGTGTTCTGAAATGGGACTGTCCAATCTAACGTTACGTATATCACCCATGTGTTCTAGAACCCGTATTTGGGACCACCTCACATGCTGGGGAAAACTGGGATTCATTTTCCTTCCCCTCATTTGCATAGGATTGCCTGCTAATGCATAGTTACATGTGTCATACTGAGCCTTCCCCCTTTGCAACCACTACTCACTGGCCAAGGTTGTCTTCTGCCTGCCATTGACTTGCATGGCGGAATACTGATTTTAGTTAGAATGCTTATTTTAGGTTTATTTTCTTATTTTCCCCGATCCCGTTTGCTCGCCGCTGCCCAATGCTTAAACAGCCGAGATTGGCGAAAAAAAAATAAAAGTTGATTTTTTTATTTTTTGTATTGTTTGCAATGCCAATGGCCTTATACTTGGCCATTGGCATGGTTCCTCAATGATATGCAGCCTTTATTTGGGGCTGTCTTAGCTCCATTTTGGATTTTGCAGAAATGTACTCGGTTACTGAGTACATTTCTGCAGATAGCACTAGCCTTGCACGGACTGTTGCAAGCTTTCTGGATTGCAAAATCACCTTATTTGCATGGATTTCACCTGCAAATGGGGTGATTTGCATACCAGGGCTTAGTCCATGCAAGATTAGTGCAGGAGCGCTCGTGCACACCCCTGCAGGCTGTTCCCAGATTGCACGGCAGACATATTGCCTGCGTGGGCTCCTGCAACAATCTTGCACTCCGTGCAAGCTTTTGTGAATCCGGGGGGCTATTTTTGCATATCAGTAGGTGATAAAAGGGGGTGGCTTGAGAGAAGACAGATACTTTAGTGAAATATAAATGACATACTGAAAAATAGTGGGAAAGGAGATGTGAGGCTAGTAAAGGGGATTGGAAGATGAACATAAGATAAATCAGGCAGGTAAAACTCTATTATTGTCATTTTCTATTAAACACTGGTTCTAAAAGATACTTCTTTTTCTAGAAAGGCTACTATCATCAGAAATGGAAAGGCATGATTCCTTTCCATTTGAAAAGTGTGTGTGTGTGTGTGTGTGTGTGTGTGTGTGTGTGTGTGCGTGCGTGCGTGCGTGCGTGTGTGTGTGTGTGTGTGTGTGTGTGTGTGCATGCATCACAGCTTTGCTAGATTGCTGTATTTTGACAAGAGCATGTTGTACCATATTTTGTGGTGATAATATATATATATACATGCATACAAATATTTCAAGCACGGGCATTAATGCACTTTTAGCCTACCAACATACGAAAACACTTGTTCCCATAATACATGTCCAGGCTGTTATTAAAAATATCTAAACTAGTACTTGCTTTAATGTAATTTGGTAGTCTGTTCCATGCATCAGCTGCTCTCTCAGCGAACCAATTAGTACACTTTTCATTCCTATAGAATCTTCTAAATAGGTTATCTGATGATTCTCTAGTTCATAGGTTTATAGGTGTGTACTAGGCTAATGGCCCTGGAGCCTTTACAAGCCTAGCCCATAGAAGTGCCCTGGCATAGTGCCGCCCAATTTTAGTTCCCAGTGTCTCTATCAAGTAGAGCCACTGGAGTGAGCCCCAGTATTTTTGATAACCTCAAACATTCCCAGAGATAGCTGTCTCTATATGCCCTATATACCTGAATACGATCTCCTCTTCGATATCTATGAGGGACACCGTACAAGTTCAGATATTTTAGTCTTTCATAATAACTTAAATTTTCACATCCATGAAGGCCCTTGGTATATTTCTGCTGTACTCTTTCCAGTTTACTCATGCTTGTTTTCTTATAAGGTTTCCATATTGTTATCCCATACTCAAGTTTGGGTCTAATGTAACTAACAAACAATGATTTCATCATTTCTGATTTCCTAGACTTTATAAATCTTTTTATACAACCTATAGTTCTGTAACTATCATTAACCAATTGGTTGACGTGATTAGAAAAACTCATAGCTGGATCTACTCATATACCCAGGTCCTTAAATGACCCTACAGTTTCAATCTCTGTGTGATGTATTAAATATTCACCTTTCAATTTATGTCTCCCAAATCTCATATGCTTAGTTTTTTATGTATTTATCAGCATATTATTATCTTGTGGCCAAAATGGTCAATGTAGTCAAGTTATTTTGCAGACATATCTTATCTGTAACACATGTAATCAGTTCACCCAGTTTCAGGTCATCTGCATATAGACTGTAGAATACTTCATATGAAAATTGTCTAGGACAGAGCCCTGTGGGACACCCTGACTGTAACCATGAATTTCACCTGTCCAATTGCTGTATGATACTTGCCATGTTCAATTTGTATGCTATGCAGCTATCCATCTTATCAAGAGTACATCAATACCTAGTTGTTCTAATTTATTGATCAATGTTTTGTGTATGACCCTTTCAAATGCTGCACTTTAGTCTATATAAATTGCATCACAGCACAATTTTTCATTTGTAGCTGTTGTTATATAGGTATAAATGAACTTCATCATTTTTTTTCACTCAATAACATCTTTATTCAGTACTAATTCATGGCAGACTATGTATACAGTTCACACTGTTTTACTTACAGTATGTTTTATTCCAGAACTTAGTTTTCTAACAAAGGAGTTTATTTATTTGTTGGTTTGTCTGTTCCAGCACTGACATCTAATGAAAAGGGATATATTTGTTATTGCTGAGAGATATTAAAAGTTACATTTTAGTAATAATCCATGACTGGGTGTGGGTAACTTAGGATTTACCCACAGTTGGTGTGATTTGATCACGAGGGTGAGGCCTGAATGATTAAACAAAGCCATCTGTTGGTAAATCCTGCATTATCCACACACAGGAGTGGATTATTCCTACTATACAATGATATTATTTAAGAAAAAGTCTTAAAGTTTCTAAGTAAGTCCATTGTATAAATGGACATCAGTGATCTTCCGCCATCTTCTAGTAGTCTAGGACATCCAAAATGTACTGGGTATGCTCTAACTTTTTAAGTGTGTGTACATTACTTTGTTGTCTTTTTTTTTTCTTTTTCTTTTTTTTTGGAAGTCTGCATAGTTCATGTAGTTCTCAACTATGTTTACCTAATTTTTGGCCTGCTCTTCATAAAGGGGCTGGTTATCTGCAATTTATAGAAGACCAGAGTCACTAAATGACAACAGGCATGTCTGGTCTGAAAGATAAATGCCTGCTATGAATACCATAGAGCTGCTTGTAAGCATCCTCCAAGCATTGAAATCTGTGAGGTTGTTTTCTGTAATAATAATGTATGTACTATAAGGAGCTGTTTACTAGTGTGAGAAAGATTTTATTTTACGTTTATCAATGCTGCGACTGAAATTGTCTGCCAACTGTTAATTGCTACTGACAATGAAAAGGTCCATAGTTTATGGTGAAAAAAGACCTACACTAAGTGTACACGATCTGTATTCTAGAACATCCCTGTCACATTTTTTGTGCTTTCTAGTCTTTCAGAAAGATTACACCAAGTGTACATGTAGTCTGCACTTTGTGGTAACATTTATGAATGAATCCCCCTTGATATTTAAGGCTGCAAGAAAACCAGTGGGAAAACTAAAATTAGGAGGAAGGAGGTGTGAGTTATGCTTGTGTTGTCTTTTCACTCAGAATGGTGTGCATTTAATGTACACTTTGTGTAGGCGTTAATGAATCGCAGGGAATATTTTATGAAGGACAGGGAAAAATATGAGAACAGTCAAGGAAATTGTGTAAAAGTATGTACAGCAGTATGACTGATTGTATTGCTAGTGTGGGTCTCTGAATTTGCTCATATTTTAACTTGTTTGTTATATAATCTTTTACATTTATCTAGTATATTCTAATAGAAAGGAACTGGACTTATTTCTATTAGGATATGCTCTATTTACAATGGACACTGATGACTGTCCAATCAACATGCATGTTTTTGAATAGTAAGAACTGTTTATTGTATAATTCAGATGTCATTATGGTCTGTGTCAGAAATTTTAATTTAACTTAATGTCAACCAGTTGGGAGGAGATTTAAGAAGATTATTTGTGGAAAAGAAAATGTCTCCTGAAAAATCAGAGTTCCCACTTTGCAATATTATCCAATGCTACAAGTTTCAGCTGGACAGCCATGGAAAGTAGCTATCAACCTCAGATTTTAAAATGGAGTCCAATAAATCTGCATTTGTTACTTTAGTAAATGACCACTCCTTAGCTGTTATTACTTTCCTTTCCTTCTTTCTACCTGTAAATATGGTAATAATTTGCATGGTTGAGAGACACTGGAATCCATTGCCCAGTCCTGTGTTTCAAGTGGTCTTCATTCTGTGTCTTCTCTAGTGCAAAAAGATGTGTTGTTCATGCTCAGGTTATTACTACATCTTAATGGCTTCTTCAGGACTGCTGACGAATATTCTATCTGTAATTCTTGTTCTTATTCTATCTGTAATTCTTGTTCCTTAAGTTTACCTCTTCCCATAGCTATACTTCAACCACTTTCTTAGATATGCAGATTTCCAAGCACACCAATAATAACAGAATCACCACTGATCTATTCAGAAAACCAAGGGGGGTTAACTTATTACTCCATAGTAGAAGTCTACATCCTGCAAAAAAACAAGTATAATGTAATGAAGTCCCAGGGCTATAGGTTAGCTAGAACTATCACAGAGATGGAACCATTTTTGAGAAACCTGAACAACTTAGAGAATGATTTTCTAGTGAGAGGCTATGAAAGTCAGATGTTAAAAAGCATCCTAGAACCCGTTATAGAATTGAAAAGGACTGAAGCACCTTCACTCAACCTCCCCAGTAGGAGAATGTTAAGAAATTCCACAGAGAATAACAAATGCAAAAATAACTGCATCCTGACATACACTTTAGATTATCACAGTATCAAAAATGTTATTGAAGAAAATTGGGCCATTGTCACAGGAACCCCTTTTCTGATTAACATCTTAGGTGAAGCCCCATCCTTTGTTTATAGGAAGGCCAGGAACATATGAGAGAAACACTAAAATATGTGAAACTAATTGTGCATTTTGTATATTTATACAGCAAGGTGATAGTTTTATTGTTCTTATTTAAAGAAAATCATTAAAACCAGTGCAGGGAGTGACTGTAACACTACAAAAGTAATTTACAGCACACAGTGCAATGAACGTGATGCATTCTATGTGGGCAAGACTGAAAATAAACTTAAGCGTAGGATTTCATGTCATCTGCCAGAAATCCGCTCTGGATGTAAAAATAATACACTAGCCAAACACCTTTCTCTTCATAAAAGACACAGGTTTTAAGTTCCAGATCCTGGATCACATAGACATGGGTGTTCTTGAAGGAGACATCCCGAATATTCTGGAGAAACTTGAACTCATGTGGCAATTAAAGCTGAACTCTTTTAGGAAGCCTGGACTAAACTACTACTGTTCAATTAAAAGTGTACTGTAACTTAAAAAATTGCCACATTGTTTACATGACTAATTTTATTTTATTCTGCCAGTTGGTTTTAAATACCATTTTAAATCAGTTTTAATTTAAGTGTATATTTTGTTTCCATCATCATACATTTTTTTTCTTATTATTTTTTCTTTTTCTGGTTCTCTTTTTTTTTCTACTTTTTTCAAAATGATGTGTAATAACAATACTAACTAATTATACAATAATATTTTTATAGATAGTTTTTAGGGTTCTTGTACACAGACCTGAAGAAGTCTAGAAGGATGAAAGCGATCTTTGTTAACAATAGGTTATGAAAATAGAATATGATTTTTACAATTGATTTTTTACATGCAAAGTGTATATGTATATATTTATATATATTTTTGATTGCCAAATGGACTAAGGTTTATATATTTCCAGCCATGTAGTATATTGTCTTGGATAAAAATCACAGACTTAATAATCTACTTAATAATCTGGTTAAATAAGAGGTACCACATCATTATAAATTGTATTTAAAGTTCATAAGGGTTATATTATTATGACAGCTACTAAGTAGGGCAGGACCAGCTCGAATGTCACACTGATGGGGGATGGAATGTGAATTTAACATGTGTACCAATAACACTTTGTTTTACAGCACAATAAAACACTCCCTTGCCTGATGGAAAGTATATATATATATATATATATATATATATATATATATATATATATTTAGAAAGCTTGTGAGGAAACTATTACTCTATTTTTGTTTTACTTGGATCGCTTGTCTGTGTACTTAATAAAGGATTTTCGACTGGAAACAGACTGCCTTGCTTGGATTACTTTCAAATACATAGTAATTCTGTACAATATTTCAAATTATATATTTTTTATTATTTTTTTTACTTAAGACGAGTTTAAGTTTGCTACTTCTACTACTACTATTGTCTGATCTGATTAATATACAGTGATTAACTAGAGATATATGGACTGAAAATCTTCCACACAGAGAAATTTCTTACACTGTTTTGTTAATTTTTGTTCTGTCTGACCCCAGCAGATAGATCTCCACTGCTCAGCTGAATCTGCCTTTTTTAATGACCCATTTGCTGATAAGAAGCCAAATCTTAGGGCAGCAATTAATGATGCTGATATTGCATCTCACTGTCTCCTAGCCATTGCTTATACATTTTCTGGATGAAGTCTGAGCATTAAAACATCATTCAGTAATATTTACCTTTTAGTTGTTGGCAGAACTGAAATCTTTCAGAATAACTAAACAGTAACAAATATATATTGCTTCTGTCATCAGACAAAAAGGGTCATATGAGTTTCTAAGTGTTGGGTAGAAGTGATTACACAGAAATAATTTATTAATAATTTATTAATTTATTAATCCCTTACTGATGACACACCATGCCACTTTATAAAGATGAAATATCAGGGATATACTTCTAAAAATTTAGATCCTGTTAAAAGTATAACCCATCATATAGAAAATGTAGCTGGCAATTTATATAGCAAACCTTGGCTAGAATTCATAGAGATGCACTACACCTCTGTGCAAGGGCTGCACTGCTAATTTGTACTACATGATGACATACAGAGTAATTAAATATTCAAAGTGAAAATTATATGCAGTTAGTTGCTGTTTAAGGAACATAAATAAGCAGTGCAGCAGCTATGCCAGTAAGTGCATGCCAGCTACATTGGCATAGAGGAACAGCCAAAGGAACCCGAGTTCAACAACCAGCTTGGACACCCGTGGAGTCAGCTTGGAGGAGGAGAGGGATGAAGAGGCTTAGCCTATTTGCCTTTCCTCAGGAGGTGAGAGGGGGTATGTGCTCAAGGCACAATATATGTGGGAGAATCTTGGTGAAGACGGAGGTACATGGACATGCTTGTCGACAAGATGGGGCAGGGCCATTTCACTGTATCATATAGGAAGGCATGGAATTGCGTTATAAAAGCACATTGCATGTCAGCCCATGGATACCAGTGAGTATTTGCAGTTGGATAGCAGGGCTTAAGTAGCAATCCTCTTCCAACAGAGGGATGACAGTCAGACTACTGGTTATCCTGAGCCTCGTCCACAGGGCACAAGGGAATGAATGGATCAGTGGAGTAGCTGGTGGAGCTGATCATCTGCAGATGAATGGAACAAAAAATAAAATACAATTAAATAAACTATGCAGTATAACTCATATATAGAAGTACTATACAATTTATAAAGTGGTCAGATGTCAGCACCGCACCACATTGTCTGATCTTTTGACAACCACCGAAAGCATGAACTCACAAACCAATACATCTTAAAAAACAAATCAGTGCATGTATTAGCAAGGCTGCATGTGCTAGTGCATCCATTGGCAGGGCAGAACAAAGTGGTGTAGAGAGCTATATAACCACAAGTATTTGCAGCAGCAGTGGTATTGTGTCCAGATATGTGGGCAATGATCAGATGTCTGGTAGGGGAGGAAAGGGGTATATAGGAAAGAAGGAAAATGGGATGGCAATAAGCAGTGAGGCACAAACAAGGACAGCCTACAGGAATGCACAAGATAGGGGGAGGTAGGGAAACTTTTTTCTGTGGAGATATGACCCCATTTTTTTACAGAAAGAAAGGAAAAGGCAGATGGTGAAAAGGACAGCAGGGCAGGATAGGTTGTAGAACACTTTTTTGGGGCAGATAGATGCACATACAACATTACAGACAATTGAGGTGGATATTAACACACTAGGAAGTGTTGAACAATGCACCCTTGATTATGGGGTTTGACCTAAAATGAAGGGGTGCAAACATGGCTGTGAACAGAAGGGGCTATGATCAGGATTGTGTCCTCTCACACCATGGCCCAGAGGGACATTACAGTGATCTATCACCATGTTACAGATCAGGGTGGTCAGTAATATGGGCCACTATCTCCTGCAGCTGCTTGATGCCAGGAGACTGCTAGTTCTGCAGATCTGCTATCTGTTCCAGAAGGATGTCCATCCAGGCTATTCACTTTTCCATTGCTCTCACCACAGTAGCTTCCACCACCTGCCCTAGCTGTGGCTGGGACACCTCAGGGAATGGTACTAGGCTATTTTCTGGTGGGGTGGGGTGGGAACCCCATTTGGAAGGCAAATAAAGACTTATTCTCCTCATACTTCACAACAACTGCCTCAGCAGGGGCAAGATGTAGTGGAGATGCCTGCTAAGCAAATCAATTATTTGGACCTGTAATGAGGAGACACACTGGGAAGTTTGCCATAAGTGAATCTATCCTGACATTGGACTGAATATATTTAAAGCACGCATTAGCATTTGAGAGTAGAACTACTATGGCTGGCTGTAAGCCTCTCCTGCTTCCTGCTATATATTGTACTGCTTCTATCATATTCTGCTTCTGCTGAAGGAGGAAGGACACATCACAGAACTGTGACAATTATTAGGTAAGATGCCAGAAAAACAAATGGAAGTCACAGTCCAATGCATATGTCCCCTTAGCTACATGACAGACTTAGATCAGGCAACTGTGTGCTCCCTCTTTGCATACGCTTATGTAATTACAAAATAAATGGCACAGTTACGCAATGTAACACACTAGGTATTATGCAGCTATTGTGAGATGGTGCAGTGTAACCCAACCCATAGCAAGTCCCCTGCAGAAACCCATATTAAAGGTAGTTGGTATACTGGATTAAGGGCCACCACCATCTCCAACTGACATGGAAGATCCACACATTAGCATATGCATATATATATATATATATATATATATATATAAATATATTCCAAAACATCAAATTTCATATGATCGAGACCATATGATTGATGTTTTGGAATACTGAAATTCCAAAACAAATAAAAAAAACAAAAAACAAAACAAAACAAAAAAAACAACAATTTAAATGTTTCTGCAGGGTGGCAAGCTGCCCTGCACCCCCCACACCCCCAATACTAAAATATTCCAACTCCGAGATTGCACTACAGCGAGGAAAAGGGAAATCTCCCATTCTGCTCTGTATGCAGATCTCTGTTCACAATGTTGGGATTCCAAAAGTTCGATCATATGGTCTCGGCCATATGAAATTCGATCTTTCAGGATTTTGGCATTGTGAAGTGTTCCCATATATATATATATATATATATATATATATATTATATATATATATATATATATATACTGTATTGAAACTCTAAAACCTCGAACCTCAAAATCCCGAAGTTCAGATGTTCAAAGTTTTGGAATCTCGAAATAAAAAAAAAAAACAAACAAAACAAAACACCTAAAACAATAAAACTTCAATTATGTTTTTGCAGGGTGCAAGCCACCCTGTATCCTACACCCCCTGCTACTTAAATATACCAACTCTGAGATCACGCTACAGTGAAGAGAATGATAAAGTTCCAGTACCACACTGTTGGGTGATCTCCATTGATAAGTTTTGAGATTCCAAGACTTCGAACATCTGAGCTTCGGGATTTTGAGGTTAGAGGTTTTGGAGTTTCGAAATTTAAAAGTGGACTCATATCCTAAGCTGACTCGGACAAATAACTGCCAGTAGCAAGCACAGTACCAAATAAAACAGGTACAATTCTATCTACTTATAATACCAGTTGGATTGATGTTATGTAACTTCTGTTTCCCATGCACAAAGATCATCAGGGTTACAGTGCCACAGGTCATTATAACGATGGCTGCACTGTTCCTCTATCCTAGTGATGCCTGCGACTCAGGAAAACTTCAGCGAGGTCATACCAGGCATCAGTGTTTTGGAAGAAACCATTATATGACCCAGTAGTTGATCCATGAAATGACCATGAAGAAGTTGGGTTGAGGCACAAGCTTGCTCCCCTTTACATACAATGCAGGTGCTATCGGGGGCAAGGTGTTGGTGGTATTAACTGCCATTCTTCTGACTCTCCTCAGAAAATGGTATCACTTTCACAAGAAACACATGACATCTACAATGTGATTTCTGAATCATCAGTAGTGCATCATGTAGGTGTGAAGTAATCAGACACATGTATTCATTCAGTCCACCAAGGTGAGTGTGTGGCCCCGAACTGTTTATGGGGAGCATAAAAAGCAAGCTGAACTTTAAGTCCCAGACAAGCAATATTCATGCACCATGACCTAGTCTGCATATGTGTTGTACAACAGTTTTAAAAACTGCATTGTTATAGAGGTGTGAAGCCATATTGGATATTTGGGCATTAGGAAAAATAGCAGCACTATGTAGACCTATATGTAGCAATGAGGAGACACATACTACTCTGAAGGTATAGGGTAAGTTGTTTTTAATCTACTTTCCAAAGGTTGTGCATTCTTAAACTGGAATTATCATTACCAAAGTTTAATAATTTTAATATGTCTGTTTGACTGTCTGTTTTTCTGTTTGACCCCCTCTATGCCTCCCTTAGCCCATACCTCCTACCTGATAGTATAGAATGTCTAAGCATTTAGCCCAAACCCATTCTCCTAGGGGACTTCAACTGCTCTTCCATCAAATGGGGAGATTGATTCATAACCCCATCATTAATACCCAGAGATTTCTGGACTCTATGACTACAAATTCATTGGATCAGTTAGTCTGCGCCCCAAATATGGTAGAAAAGATCCTAGACTGGGTTCTCACTAATATGGGACAGATCTGTTCCCTACCAGTCATAACCTCCTCCCTAATCAAACTGGACCATAAATCAGCCACATTGACCATAAGGCTTGAAGCCAGAAACATCCTCCAATAATTCTTTATTAAAACATTTCACTAAATGTAATGTACTGACAGTGAGTGATAACCTGGCTAAATTTAACATTCCCTTCCACCGTGGTAACCTCTTTGCAAACACAGAATCCTTCACCTGCAAATTCTGTGCACATGTAAATAGTTACATAGATACAGCTGTCTCTCTCTGGAGTAAATACAATGACAAATTCAAAAATAACCCCCTGTGCTGGAACCCAAATAAAAACAGGCTGCACAATAAAAGGAAAATGCTAGTTGTGCATAAAAATAAATGTAACTCTCCACATGCTAAAAATGATCTTGTTAAACTTATCAGAGATCTCCAGTACCTTATCAAATCAACCAAAGCCAGACATGAGGTAAAAGTAGCTACCTAGGCAAACAACAATTATAAAATCTTCTTCAGCTATGTTAGAAACTTAAAGAATGTTCAGAACTGTATAGACAGTAAACAATATTACAACTTTTAAAGTTCTTTGTTCTTCACAGGGACACTTTGTTTATGCTTGCTGTATCTGAAAAAAACACTTTGACTTTTACATTTTTTTTCTGTAACTAGGTGTACAGGTAAAGAATTATGATTGTGTTTCTGATCATGACCGACTTTGTTCTTGACATAGATATCAACATTCACCTCTTAAGCTTCTCTCTCAAGGTAAATGTTTTGGCATCCCAACTCAAACACATAATGTGCTGCATATGATCAATGATCCAATTAAAATCCTCCAAGTGTATCACTTAGACATAGGCACACATATATTAATAGAAAAGAAAACAAACCATATCAACATTTTCTCCATTTACCTTTATTATGTATTACATATGTGTTCTTTCTGTATAACAACTATCTTTCAGTACATTACATAAATTGTTCAGATTCTGCCTTCCTTAAACCTCACTCCTTGTCTTCCTGAGCATTATTATGTATGTATTGCTCTCACAAGTTTCATTTATTTGTATGCAATTTGCTCCTTTCCAAAGATCCCTCTTCCATTTTTTACCTTTTTTACAATGTTCAATAATCCAGATACAGTTGGTTTATATTTTAATTTCCATTTTCTAGTAACTGTTTTTTTTTTTTGGCATCCAACAGAATTAAACTTAATAAGGCCTTACTATGTCTAGGCATATCATACCCTGTGCCCGAGATCAAAAGAATCATTTCCTTGGATGCAGCCATTTGGTTCCCCAGTTTTTCTGACAGGATACTCTGTAGCTAATTTTTAAAATCTGCCGACTCATTATACTCCCAAAATCATATTCCCAGTTACCTCTTTCTTCCCCATCACACCTCCAAAATATGCTATCTACCAGAGGAAAATTTAATTGAAGTTTGCTTGGGGTATAAAAATGCCTATGCAAATACTTACAAGTAAAAGATCTTAAACCATCTGGACTTTGTTGTATACATGGTAGCATTACACATGTCCTCCCATTGTTCCCCTGCAAATTACTTTGCCAGCCTCTCTTCCTATTGCTTTTTAACCTCCGCTGATTGATTACTGTAGTTCAACCTTAGTATTTACTTTAAAGAAGCAGGTACCAAGAGATTAGATGGGCAGTTGAGGAAAAATAGTACCTTTAATCCTCCTTTGCACTCACTACTGGCCAGTTTTGAAAAGGTGGTCATTGATGAAATATATGAACTTTCTAGAACTAAGCAAACTGGGTTGAAATTCAATCTTAGTAAAAGAGAACAAGACCTGTTACAAACATTAAGTTCAAATCCTGACATCAGAATTTTACAACCTGATAAGTGTGGGGGTGTGGTATTGGTAGAAACAACCGATTATTTGAATGCTATTCATGATATTCTTCAGGATACAGAAACCTATGAGGTATCCTCCATTAATGAGGTAAACATAGCTTACCAGTGTATTGATGCATTATTGGAGGAATACCTGATAGAAGATAGAATAGATGATAATTTATATAGGTTTTTGAAAGTAGAACATCCTTTGTTGGCTACTATTATTGGTATCCTCAAGATACATAAAAACATAGTGAGCCCACCCTACAGACCCATTATATCTGGCAGCAAATCTAAAATCTTCCCCTTTGGAAAAGTTGTGGATAGTTGGCTAAAACCTATTTATCGGAATGTAGGACATATTATTAAAGACTCTTGGGATTTTCTCAGTCGATTGAAACCTTCCTTGTGGAAGGAACAGCAGATTTTAGTCACCATAGATGTAGTCAATTTATTTTCTTGTATCCCTTGGGAGGAAGGTATGGCTAGGTTTGTGAATTGTATACGTAAGTATACCCAGTTGGATTGGGAGAAGATAAAACACATTGGTGAATTTATGAGTGTTGTACTCGATTATAACTTCATATATTTTGAAGGGGAGTATTATAGACAGAATAAAGGAGTCGCGATGAGTGCTGCTAGTGCACCCATATATGCAAATCTAGTTTTATTAGATTGGGAGGATGAATTTATATTTAATAGCGTATGGATGAAATACATCAAATGTTATTTTCGATTTTTGGATGACGTGTTTGTCATTTGGGATGGGAATGTTGAAGAGGTGCAGGGTTTTGTTGATTATTTGCATACTACTAGTACATTTCTTCAATTTACGTATCATACTAGTGCAAAGGATATTTCTTACCTTGATACTCTTATTACTCATACTCCTCATGGGTTCAAATCTCAAATTTTTAGGAAGGAGACCTTCAGCAATTCTTATTTACAATACAATAGTTGTCACCCATATTTTCTGAAGAAAAATATAGTAAAAGGACAGTGCATTAGAGTGGCCCGGATGACTTCTGACTATAAGGATATGATATGGCAGTTGGGGTACATTGGATCTATGTTCAAAGAAAGAGGATACCCCAGAAAGGTGGTTGATGACGTAGTGACATATGTTACATGTGAATGGGGTAGAAAATACAAGCCTTTGTTGGGTCTTGAGACAGACACTGAAATTTCAATGAATCAAGATAGTACTGTTGAAGAATTTAACAGGGCTTGCATTTTACCTTATAATAGTAACACTCTTGAAGTTAAAAATATTATTTTGCAGAACTGGAGCATATTAAAAAGCAACTCTGTGATTCATGAGCATGTAGGGAAACAACCAAAGTTTGTTAATAAGATAGGACAGAATTTGAAGAATAGGTTATATATAGGAAGCTCACATAGTCAACATAATAGGACGGGAACCACTAAATGTGGGAGATGCCATTATTGTTTTGCCATTTTAGAGGAACCCACAATACAAGTTAGCAATGAGAACAAAAATAGGTTATACTTCATGAAAGACAATTGCCAAACCAAGAATGTTATTTATTTTGCTTTATGTGACAATTGTCCGGGATTCTATGTGGGTAAAACTGTTCAACGTCTGAGGGATAGGATATACGACCATTTTTATGCAATTAAAAAAGGCGATGTCAACAACGCCTTATATAGACATATTAGGGATAGCCCAGGATGTCAATTGTTTAGGTTTGCCTTATTGGAGGTATTATATCCCAATCAAAGGGGTGGAAACCTGAAGGCCTTATTAAGTGAGAGAGAGGTGAAATGGCAAATAACTCTAAATGCTACAGTTAAGCCAGGAATTAATGACAATATATCCATTAAACCTGTCTTAGAAGTTAGGATAAAAGTTGATCAGGTAGGAATTACATTTTTTTAACATTTGGGACATAGGTTAAATGTTTTTTTGGGGATTTTTCAATATTACAGTGTTAATATATTTTAAAATGTTTTATTATGCATGAAGAGGAAGTGATGACATTATGAAATAGGGCTGTGGCTGAATACTCCATTGTCATTGGATTAAGCATGTATTTAAATGGTTATTTTCATTTGTTTGATGTTCTGATGAAGTCTAGTTTTATAGATGAAAGCGCTTAACCTAATTTTTATTAAACAGTTTTATATATTATTTTACGCATTTCCAGCGTGTTTGTGATTTCCACAGTAGTGTTTGCTCCTTTTTGATTAATGTAGTTATTATGCAATATTTCATATGGCCTACTAATTATCTCCCTATTAAGAGCAGCTTCTGCTCAGTATTTGACTAAAAACTCTATCAGAGCAGGCCTTTCGCTTAGGATTCCGCTATCTATTTCTCTGTGCCTATACGCTAATATTAATCACTGGTAAGAAAGCAGTCTCTAATCTGCAGTCCAAACCTCTTCTTGACCTCATCTAACTCTATTACCTTTCCCTCTCTAGTTATTTGTTCTCAAAACCTTGTTTCCTTTGCCACTTCCTCCAGTAAATTTCAGTCCCCTTTTACCTATTTTCAGTTCCCCTACTTGCAGTCAACCATATTGACAAACTCTTCTTTATCCATTTCCATGATGGCTTAGTTCTTTGAATACTGTCTGCAGCTCTATGGATATAATATTCTGTTTGACTGTTATTATTCTCATTACAAATCTCTCCTTATTTCTTGAACTCCCACACTTCACCATCATCCCTTTCCATTTTGAAGTATAATCTTCTGCTTATGTTATGTATATGAGCTTTAACTGTGTAGCTCTAAAATATTAATTCAAATGATAATCCTAAACCACCTTGCACTATTGGGAGGGTCAACTTATCCCACTTAATCCTTTCCCTCCCAGATAAATTTCTTCAACTCTTTATTAATTATTGTTCACAACTTCTCCTCTGGTTGATAAAAATACACCTGACCTGTATATAAAACTAAAGGGACTAAAAAAAATTTGCTGCTTGTATTTTACAATCCATATCCAAAAACAAGAACTTTCAGTTTCTCAGTTTTTCTATTGCCTTTTGTTTAGTTTCTTCTCACATATCTGTAGGTAACAGAAGCCTTTTTAATCCATACTCCTAAATACTTCATCTTATTTGTTCCCCATATATAAATATATATATATATATATATATATATATATATATATATATATATATATATATATATAGGCATTGCTGAACCAATTTGTGAGTGAGCACATCATTTACGGCAATTGCCTTTATCTTAATTAATTTTATATCCTGAAATGACCTGAAACTGTCTCAAAATGTTCCACACCACTGAGATGTCATTTTCTGTTTTTATCAAATACGCAATAATATCATTCAGAAATAAATCCAGCTTTTCTTGATTATCATACCAATTATTTCCTTGAATTTCCAATTCTCTTATTTTCTTTGCCCATCTCTCTAGATATAAAACAAATAAAGTAGAAACAGGGCACCCCTGCCTCTTTCCTCCATTCAAACATAACTTATCATAGAGGAACCCCTCCACTTTAATTCTTGCCTCTGAGGCTTCATATAGCCTCCTAATTAACCTTATTATTGTATCAAAGAATGAAAATGCTTCCATTGCTCTGCTCATAAAATCACAACTTACTCTGTCGAATGCTTTCTCTGCATGAAAACCCATGAATAACACTGGTATTTTCTTACATTCCATTAATGTTGTCAAATGTTTACCTTTCCTCCACAAAACCACGGTGAACAATGTCTATCGATTTTGGCAAAACCTTTGTCATTCTTGTACCTAGTAAAGACATAAACACTTTATTCTCAAGACTTAATGTTTAAATGGGTCTATAGAAGCTGTGTCTGACCGGTCTTTACTGTCTTTGGGTAATGCAACCACCATAGCTTTCTTCCAAAATGCTGGTGCTTCCCTGCCTGTTAAACAAAATCGTTCTGATCATTATCACTTTCTTTCCTCCAAACTTCCAAACTGACACAGAAATACTGTCTGTTCCTAGAGACTTCTCTGCAGATTGATTATACATCACTGTTTTTATCCCATCTTCTCCTATTGTAACTATTAGTTGTTGAGCCTCATCTTCCTCTAATCTTGCTTTAATTAAGTCTTCCATAAATTTGTGCTCTTTCTTAGTTTCCACATTTCTCTGCTTTATACAAATTTTCATAACATTTCCAAAACATCTCATACCTCTAAATGATCTCTGGTTATTTTTCTTGTCATAGGCTCCCACAAGTTTGGTGACAACCCTTTCTACTTTCTGTTGTCTAAGTCATTGTACTAAAAGTTTTTTGTTCTCTGGAGTTGTTATCAAAATAGTTGCTTGACAGCAATCTGCATTTGCTCCTCTTCTTGTTCTGTGAGTTCCCCCTTATTCTGCAATATTTTATCTATTCCTAGAAATAATTCCTATTACTTCTTAACCATATATCCTTTTCTTTTATTTATACCCTATTTTTAAATTATATTTTCATTTTATCTTGAACACTCACTATTCATTCTGAAGAAATGTCTAAATTCCCTAATAACTGTCAAATAATTTCCATTCCTCTCTCTTTTAACTGGTAAGTGGGAAAGTGCCAGTGTCTCGTTTTTCCTCCATGTGTATGCACAGTGTAATATAGCAATGCCCCTTATGAATTCCTTGACATCCTTATGAAAAGTGAAAGTTGTTCAGCTGTATGCCATCAGAAATCTTTTACCTTCCATAACTTGCATAAGAAACAGTCTAAACACTCAAAGCAGGTTCCCTTTCTGAGAGATCTATTCAGTGTTCCTCATCTGTTATCACTGTATTCACTGACCATACAGACACCATGAGTTATGTGCTCTCTTCCTCCATTCAGAGACTTCTGTTACTTGCATCAGGGTGGTAGAAAGAAGTCAGCTTGGTGTTGCAGACATAGCATTCTCACTGATGACATCAGTGATCTGGGTTCATAGTATGACCCATTTGGTGGGTGATCAGGGAGGGGAGAGGCAGATGAATGGCTAGTAACTAGCTTACCCTTTGGTGGAAGGTGTAAAAGGTCAACCCTTCCAATCTAAGCCACATGCTGGAGATGCTGGCAAGGGCAGATGAGCAGATAAAATAAGGATATGAATTTTCAGTGAAGTCTTACATCACTGCTGCTTCATTTCCAGTAGCATTATAAGGGCAAGGTGAGAGGGGCATCAATTCTGGCTTTTGAAAGCCAATATTGCATTTCTAGTCAAACCTAAGTACTGCAGCATTCTGTGTGTGGTCTAAACTGTAGCAACTGCTTGCTCTATTGTGGCAAGCAGTTTGTTATAGTTTAAAGTAAAAAAAAAAAAAAAAAAAAGACATCTTTTTCTTCATCAAAAACCTGAGCACTGTAGTAGTTTAAAACGAGATTTGTTTTTAAAACTAAAACATGGGTGCCATAGTGTTCTGTACAGGCAACGTATAAACTGTACCAACTATTTGCTACATTTGTGGCAAGCAGTTTGCTATAGTTTAAAAGAAGACATTATTATTATTATTTTAAAAAATGTGTTGAAGAAGGGTTAGGGCAGGGTACAATCATTTACTTCAAAAGTGGCAGCTTACTTTATAATGCAGAAAACCTGAGTGGCTCACACAGAAAACTAATTCATCTACTAAAATGGACTATATGAAAACAAGTGAAATGTTTATAAAATAAATACTGCTTTATTTAAATAAACAAATTGACAGATCTTTGTTTACTTTCTTCCCCAGTATTTAAATCATATCACAGTGATTGTGAATACGATGTTAAAGATGGCAGACTCACAGATAAAGTGGAAGTTCATGATGTCCTAGACAGAAGGCAAGATTTCAATGTGATTATGAATTTAAGAGATGAACACCTAGAACTGATTTCTTCCTTTCTTCTCTCCACCCTGCCCCCTCCGCCCACATACGTGCCTTTCCTTTTGCATTACAGCTTTAAAACATTGAGCAGCACTATTTGTCTGGATTTTGGTATCACTCCTCCATGTTTAATTCTTCTTTGTTAGATGATTATAATCACTGGTGGTTCAGATCTGTCTCCCTTGAACTGATTTGGCTGCAGCTTATTTATAAAAAGAATATGATGCTATGATACTATTTTGTCCCCAGGTTAGGAAGTTGGGAAGGGCATGCATGCTTGGGCTCTGTGAGTGTTAATACCTTGAACCAAAACCACAAAAAGGAATGCCAGCTGGAATGGTTTATCGAAAGAACTCCACAAACTTTTTATTAGAAATCATAACTGCTTTTATTTTACGTAATAGTAAAACTTCTTCAGATAACAACAATTACCCACAACCCGCTTAAATGGCATTTAAGAATCACATGATCAATGACATCCATTTAAAATCACATACTCAAAAATTTCTAAAAACCTTAAAAAGCACACATTAAATAGAAGTATACATATGCATACACATCAAGATACCAAAAACTTTAAAAATCCCACTACCAACCTATCAGCATAGAATCATTTATCTTTTAAGTGCTTTTAATTTTAAAAGCGGTACAGTGGATGTTTGTTCATTCCCCCCTCACCAATTATGAGCATTCCAATATAATTGCCATTATAACTCCCTTATTTCCAGTATTACTAGCCATGGACCCCCTTGAGGATCAGGTTTCACCTTCTCCAACATAGAGAACTTAAAAGTGTGTCCCGGGAAGTCCTTGATATGTTTAAAAAAGCCATTAGTAGTCTTTTAATTCCTGATTTCATACGTATGTTCATATCTACCTTCACGGAATTTATGTTCCATTTTTCTTATATAGAACCCTTGACAGAACTGACATAAAGTGGGCTGATAAGATGGACTTTGAATAAAAACTGGAACATTATACAAGAAGATGGAATTATTAGAGAAAACGTAGGGGAAGGACCTGTAATTATTTACAAAAAAAAATATGTGTTATAAAAATATTTTGGAGAGTAATAATAAAGAATCTAGTATACTAAATCCCTTTATGAATAAGTGTGGGAGATGTAACTACTGTAAATTCATATTTATAAGTGAACAATTTAAGACTCAGGACCATAAATTCTTTGTAAATTAGAAATATGATTGTGAGAGTTCAGGACTAGTATATTTGGCATTATGTCAGTCCTGTCAAGGGATCTGTATAGGAAAACCGGAACATAAATTCCATGAATGTATATATGTGTAATGGCCCTCCACTGGGCCAGTAATCAAGGAGTCTCAATCCTCACGATTGGCAACTGTGGGGGATGTTCACTTGGAGGATAACAGGTGCACACACAGTATTTCCAGATGCAGCTCTCTGCAACAGCTATGCCCTTTTTTGCCCACAATATAAGGTAATAATCACTGCCATCAGAACCCCTAACCAGCTTCTTTAAGGCCCTTAACAAAGGGTGTCAAATTTGTGTAATATTAATACAAATGGTAGTTTGATCAAGGGCAAGGCTAGTGGAAGTGGCCCACACAGTGTCACCTAATAAATATGCAAGTACTCTCAAAACTTAAATATAACTTAAATATCACTAGAAAGATCAGCCACAATGAAAGGTTTAAATATATTTAATAATGAATAGTAAAAGAATTAGAAAATACTGAGTATATATTCACAGTGACATCAGTGTTCCAATCACAGGAAATATTTAAAATAACATTAAAGGACAGGCTCAGACAGATAAAGAAAAACAATATCTAAACTAAGCTTCACTATATTCCTGACTGTATCTAAGAGAGTTACTATTCCCTACTTACTTAATAGAGCAAGGCAGATGATGTGGTGAATGGTTCTTCTTGTTGTCAGACCCATGACAGAATACAGAATGCTCTGTTTCACCAAGAGACTTAGGTTCATAGGTTCATAGGTTCATACTAGGCTATCTGCCCTAGGGCATTTATAAGCCTAGCAAGAGTGTGTTTGGCTTTCGCCACCCATTTTAAATTAATTTTGCTATGCCCTTTTTCGAGGTTAGTATACTGTGCCTCTGTCTAACAGTGACACAGAAGTGATACCCGGGGTAAACCTACGATGTCTCATCCACTCATCAAGATTCCTCTTGAAGGGAGTCAATGAGGGACTCTGCCTAACCTGGACTGGGATTTTATTCCAGAGTGAAGGGAGCCTCTGGGTTATGAATCTGTCCCTCCAGCATGTCCTATTTATTTCAGTGCTGAGGTTCAAGTCTCTCAAGCGCGTAGCTTGATGGGATTTTGATTTTCTGAGGTGCAGCATGTCCATTAATTCCGGGTTGGACATGGCTTTATATGTCAGGTACAGATCACCTCTGAGCAGGCGGTATGCCACTGAGTAGAGCTGGAGTTTTTTTAACCAGGCAGCATGTGGTATCTGTTTGAGCCCTTTGATCCTCTTGGTGAGGTACTTTTGGGGTCTTTCCAGTTGCTGCAGGTGTTTGGTAAGGTACATCCCAAAAGGGGCATTGTACTCAATTATGGGCCTGATGAGGGATGAGTAAAGAGGCACGATGACCTCCCCTGATCTAGATGTGAATCCCTTCATGATTAGGTGGGCTATATAAAATGTTTTTCTAACCACTTTGGCCACGTAGTTGTCAAATGAGAGATTGCTATCAACTTGGGTCCCCAGGTCCCTAATTACTTCTTCTGTACTTAATGGATTACCACCTATGTGGTAATTTGTGGGCACTTTGTTTTTGCCAAAGGGGGTGACTATACACTTTTTGGCGTTTAGCTTGTGGCCATGGCTCTGGCACCAGTTGTCTGTTTCTATGAGGCCCTTTTGGAGGATACTTGTGTCGGCTGGAGAGTCATCTGCGAACTTGGTCAGCCACAGTCCTTCCGTGTTGGCCTGTACTTCCAAGAAATATATACTGAACAAGAGAGGTCCCAGGACTGAGCCTTGTGGGATGCCACTTGTAACTGGTTTGGAGTCTGACATGACTCCAGCAATTCTAACCATGTGGGTTCTGTCCTTCAGCCAGTTTGAAACCCATCTAGTGACATAGGGGTTTATATTTAAGCTGGTGAGCTTATCTATAATGCTCGAGTGGGGTATTGTATCGAAGGCTTTTGCGAGGTCTAGGTAGGCTGTGTGGACCACCTTCCCCTCGTCAATGGCCTTGGTGACTGTTTCAAAGAAATCAACCAGGTTTAAGAGGCAGGATCTGCCCTTAACAAAGCCGAACTGGGTAGGATCCAGTGTCTGTAGGTCCCCAGTATCTTTATTTATGAGGTCCATGATGATCCTTTCCATAGCTTTGAAGACCAAGCTAGTCAGGCTTATGGGGCAATAGTTTCCAGGATCCGTTGAGGCACCACCTTTGTGGAAAGGGACCACTGTTGCTGTGCGCCACTCTTTGGGTACATATCCTGTAGTAAGGCTGAGATTGAACAGTAGTTTTATGTTTGGGTTTAGCTCTTCTTGGAGTTCATGTAGGACACCGTCTGGTCCCATTGATGCTGTGTTTTTTGCTTTGGAGAGGGCGGCTCTTACCTGAGCATCTGAGATGTCAGGGGGGCAGCACTCTACTGGGATAGATATTTGTCCTTTTGGTGGGGAGGGGGGGGAGTTTGCGCTGAACCTGTCAGCTAGGATGTTGGCAATGTCTGTGGGTTCAATGTATTTTTTGTCATTTTGGAGTAATTCTGAGCATATCTGGGAATTCCCACCCAGGTTAACTAAAGAAAGCCTTGTGATTATCCTTAGTGTCCTGTGCAATTTTTCTCTCGAAGCTGGCCTTAGATGATTTTATGAGTGCCCATAGTTTTTTGCTAATACTGATCAGAGATGCCTTCCCTTTTTGGGATTTTGCTCTATCATGTAGTAGCTTCCTCCTTCTATTGTATAGTTTGTTTATGGATGAGGTCCACCAGACAGGACGTCTGCCTTTGGAGGATTGGGTCTTGGTTTTATTTGGGATTGCATGATCCATGCATTCCTGAAGGTTCTCATAGAATGCGTTTATAAAGGATTCTGCGGTCTGGGTCGTATTTTCCACAGGCTCAGGGGCTTTGAAGGATTCCACCTCGGTTTTGAGGAGTGTGAAATTTGCTTTAGAGAAGTTTTTCACTGTGGTTTACTGGACAGGGGGTGGGGTCGGGATGTGAATATCCAGTGAGATTAGTTTATGGTCTGATTTTACCAGTGAGGGATACACTTCTGGTCTGGAGCATATACTCCCCATGTTGGTAATGATCAGGTCCAGTATGTTTTCCCCTCTTGTGGGAGTGGTAACAAGTTGTTCCATAGCATTTGACTTTATAAATTCTGGGAACCATTGGGCTAGGTTGTTGGAGCTAGAATAATGCTCCCAGTCTATGTTTGGGTAGTTGAAGTCGCCCAATATAACGGTGTTTGGAGAGACCTTCATATTTTCCAGTGTTCTCAGGAAGGCCGAGTGGGGTTCCTGGGTTTGGGAGGGTGGTCTGTAGCAGGCTATAAACTGGAAGGTAGTTTTACCCACTGTTAGTTGCACATGGATAGTCTCTGATGCTTCGTGCTGTGCCACCAACCTGGAGGTGTGGGTATCTTTGACGAATATTGATACTCCCCCTCCTTTTGTGGTTCGGTCCAAGTTTTGAGGCCGAAAAGCATGGTATGAAGTATAGCCTGGTAGTGCTGGGGTGCTCTCGGGAGCCTTGAACCAGGTTTCTGTTACTGCACAGATATCAATGTTCTCCATGCTAAGGAGAGTTTCGAGTGCGTGCATCTTGAGGTTTAGACTTCTGGCGTTGAGTAGCATTACTCTTACTTTCTTATCCCTTGTGATACCTATGGAGGTGGGTTTGTCTTTGGAGCCTTGCCTAAAAAAGGCACTATGGGGGAAGCAAGAGCCTTTGCCAGTATCCGAAAGCCTAGGGGTGACAGGTGCAAGCCGTCCCTAGCGAAGCATCGTGGCTTGTCGACCATGTCATCCCAGGCCGACAGGCATTGGATCCCCTTTGAATGACACCAATACTTAAGCCAATTGTTGAAATTGATCATCTTGTCTTCATATTGTGGCATCATTCTTGGTGAGGGTAAGATGCTACTCAAGGTCAGGGTCATACTGGCCTGGGCTACATGCTCAGAGAGCTCCTCTATGTCTCTTTTCATCTAGTCCAGGGAGGTACATCTCAGGTCATTCACACCAGCATGGACAATGACCGAGTCATATTTGTACTTGCTTTGGAGTGACCTGAGTGCTTGCGTTATGTGGCGGATCCTAGCGCCCGACAGGCAGCTCACTGTGACCTTCTCCTTGTTCAGCCTGGTGAGCAGGACATCAGTGTACCTGACGATAGAGTCACCTATTACAAGTGTATCAGGTGTGTTGTTTAGCCTTAAGGGCTGTGACTGTTCGGCACACTGGCTTTGTGAGCTATGTGTTGCACATGTTTTGTTTTGGGGTAGCGGTTGCTTGGGTGTCTGCTTTGGAGGTCTCTGCTGCTTAGGCAGATTTTTATTTAGAGCCTCCGAGTATGTTTTTGTGTGTTTATGTGTTTGGTTTGCTGTCATGGTAGGTCTATGTGAGACTGGAATTGTAGTGAGTGTGGTTTCCTTCACCTCCTGACTGGTTACACCAGTACTGAGTTGAGAGAGCTTAGCCTCCAGTTTGGCTAAATGGTTGCATCTCTCACATGTGTTGGAATTTGTTGGGTGGAGGAGAGGGTTGTCTGTGTACATGAGGCAGTTGTAACATTGTCTCAAGATTCCCAGATTCACCAGCTGGACCGGAGAGGAGATTGACAACTAACCTTTGGACATGCTAGAATTGTATTGGGAATTCCTTTATAATTGAAAAAAGGGCCAATGGGGAACAAGGTACTCAAGGGGAGTTTGAGAGGGTGTAGTGCTTTTAATTTTTTTAGTGCTGACTTATATAATTGCTTTAGTGAGCAAGTGCCAGGTAACTTAAATGCAATGTGTTACAGATGACTTAAATTCAAAAATGACAAACAGTAACTTTCTTTCAAGTGAAACAAGGAAATAAGTACAGTAAGCAATGCAGATATCACCAGGGATCCACAGAAGCACTGAAAACCCGCGTTTTAGGTGGAATTAGTGTTTCAGGGAAATAACAAGCTAACAAACAACAAGAATACAAACAAAGCTAGATTCAGCAGGCCTGGATCTAGTCTATGCTACAGCAAACAAGGTGTACCAATTTCAGTAAGAAACAGTTCAAATATGCAAGCACTATAAGCCTTTAACCAGAAATTCCCAGCTCATAAGGGCAGAGTCCAGCCTCTCCTCCCACAAGAGTGCAGACCACGAACCTTCTTAATGTAAAATAACTGGCCTGAAGCCTAAGTGCTTACACCAGAACTAATGCACTTTTAGAATAACAGACACTGAGTCCTCAATCAGCAGTTCCCAATTTAGAAGGATGTAAACTACCTGTCCTGCCACCACAGTGCAGGCCACAAACCTTCCTAATGTAAAACAACTGGTCTGAAGCCCAAGTGCTTAATCCAAAAGACTTAGAATGATAGCTACAGTTTAATCAAGTTACTACCAAGCAGTAATAAATACAATTGAATACTTTAAAGAATGCCTGGATTAGTGCTCAAGTTATACAATCAAAGCTAGATTCAGCAGGCCTGGATCTAGTCTATGCTACAGCAAACAAGGTGTACCAATTTCAGTAAGAAGCAGTTCAAATATGCAGGCACTATAAGCCTTTAACCAGAAATTCCCAGCTCATAAGGGCATAGTCCAGCCTCTCCTCCCACAAGAGTGCAGACCATGAACTCTCTTAATGTAAAATAACTGGCCTGAAGCCCAAGTGCTTAAACCAGAATTAATACACTTTTAGAACAACAGACACTGAGCCCTCAATCAGCAGTTCCCAACTTAGAAGGATGTAAGCAACCTGTTCTGCCACTACAGTGCAAACTACAAACCTTCTTAATGTAAAACAACTGGTTTGAAGCCCAATTGCTTAAAGTAAAAGGCTTAGAATGAGTTACACCAAGTAGTAATAAATACAATTGAGTACTATTAAGATGACGCAAAAGCAAAATAAAGTAGGAAGAAACACAAATACAGTAAAAGCAGATACATTTTTTTTTGAGTGAGCAAATGAGATGGGCCCAGGAGTTACAGGACAGAAACAAGTGCAAATGCAGGCCTTCAAATCAGAAAGTTGAGAGAGATGGAAGACTGCCCAAACGGCCAATAACTACAAATTCTGGGCCAGAACCACTCCTTATGTGGTAGATAGGTTACCTAATGCTTACCACTCCCACTGATAAGCTAGAAGGCTTCCCTCCAACACAGAAAGGTTTGGGGGGCTCAGAAACTTACAAACAGTCCTGGATACAGCAAATCTGTATCTGGAACACTAATTACAGGAAAGGTAGGAAACAGGCTTACAATTTTTTTTTCAGAAAAGTAGCAAAAACTTCTCAAAATAATATCTAAAATATTACTGCTGGGATAGCTTGCAGAATGATAGCCCTTCTTGTCATCTGATTTCTAGTTCCTAGGCAACCCCCCATTGCTGGAAGCTGGCAGAATTTAGCACCTGCCTGTAAAGATACACAAACAGGGGCTTTTGCTCAGATCTTTGGCAGGTGTTGGAAGTCATAAAACAATTGCATACTTCCATGCTTCCAGGATAGTAATTAGTTCACCACAAGGACAATACAGAAAGCTTCCTAGTACAGATTTTGCGTCTCTAGCTGCATTGAACCCTTGTGACATAGCATCTTTATGGCCTAGCCTATAAAGTGATTTAATTTCAGATATTTTTTTTAAGTTTTCTTGGCTGAGGTTAACCTCCTGTCTGCCAGTTTCCTCTGTTAAAATATATGCATTTAAACAGTTACAATAGTGCATGTACATTTCTGTTCTCTCCAGTAAGGCACACTGTGGATACATTTCAAACACAAGCTCTTTACAAATACCTTTTCAACACAAACATCTGTACAAATCAGTTTGATATACACATTACATACAGTTATAATACCTTTGTAACACCAGCATCTTGTATGACATACAGTTCTAATACATTTGTAACACAAACATCTTGTATAAAGCAGTTTGATATTCACAAATGCCATTTAATTATTTACAAAATTCCAGCTAGCTGTGCTGGCAGTACTTCCTTTCATCACAATATGAACATATGTATGAAATCAGGAAAGAAAAGAATAGTAATGCCCTTCTTAAACATATCAAGGACTTCCCAGGACACACCTTTAAGTTCTCCATGTTGGAGAAGGTGAAACCTGATCCTCAAGGGGGGTCCATGACCTTTAATACTGGAAAGAAGGGAGATATACTGGCAATTATATTGAACACTCATAACTGGACAGGGTTGAATGAATAAACATCAACTGTACCTCTTTTAAAATTAAAAGCACTTAAAGATAAGTGATTCTATACTGATAGGTTGGTAGTGGGATTTTTAAAGTTTTCGGTATCTTGATTTGCATGTATACTTTTTCTATTTAATGTGTTTTTTAAGGTGTTTATGAATTTTTCAGTATCCAAATTTAAATGGATGTCATTGATCTTATGATTTTTAAATGCTATTTAAGCAGGTTGTGGGTAATTGTTGTTATCTGATGAAGTTTTACTATTACATAAGATGAAAGCGCTTATGATTTGCAATAAAAAGTTTGTGGATTTCTTTGGATAAACTGTTCCAACTTCACATTCTTTTTTGTGGTTTTGGTTCAAGTTTGTGTTCTTTTTTGGATTTCTGGTTTGTGCTTCTAGTGTTAAGACCTTCCCTGGGATTCAATAAACTCTGTGTAGGCTCTGGGCGAAGCCTTCATGGAAATTATATGTTTACATGGTGGTGTACAGCAAGTGGTAGTGTGCAATGCATATTATTTGTACACAGCATGTCTAAGTTAGGTTTCATGGCTGGCAATAGTGTTGATGGGCAGGAAACTATGTAAGCAAACATGGATATTAATTCTGTGTAAAGCAGAGCACCTGCGGTTGGTGGATTTGAGTGGAATGCCACACTAGTCATCAGGACTTTACAGATAGCTGTCAGTATGTTAGTGTAACACATCTGCACAAAGGCCAACATAATGTGGGGACAAATAATCAGAAATATGGACATATGTGACATAGATGTTGCATAGAAATGTGTTAGAATGAAACTCTGTCAAATTCTTAGAGCAAGAAATCTGGACAAATCCATTAATAATGGGGTGAGAAATGTCCAAACCTAGGGACAGATTTTTAATACTGGTCTTCCAAACTTAGAAAGTTGAAAGAATAATAGGTTGCACAGTGCCATAAACTTTCTGAAGAGCATGAAGTTTGAAACTAAAATGTTTGTTATCAGTTGGTGACTTCAGAGTGCAATGACATGCCAGTGATTTGCCAGAAAACCAATATGTTATGAGGAAAATATCAGAAATATGAGATAAAAAGTGGGCATTATGCTCAAATCAGGACAGTTGAGAGGTATGACCTCAAATGTATTTAATACTGGCTGACATCAGTCCTGAGATCATCACAGTGATATGGCAGAAAGCCACAAATTTGATAAGGAAAATGTGGACATCCTGGGAATATCTGGACAGTTTAGAGGTATAAATGTGAACTATATGGTCCAAACACAGTACAGGACAGTGTACCTACAGTGCAGAATATTGTGATATCCCATTCCTGGCACTGTGTACTGATGCTGTATAAATGACCTTCAGGGGAAGTGTGTGTACTGAATAGGGCCACACACATGAATTGTAGGAATGAACACAGGAACAGAGGACAGGTAAAACTACTTAATGTACAGCAGAGGAGGGCATGATATTGGAAGATGGTTGTACCAGCAACACCAATCACATATCTACATGGTACAGTAGGGATTGTACAGTCAAAATGTGTTTTATGTGACTGTCACACAAGGTGACATAACAATGGGGAGGATGTCTGTGGGAGATAAGCATCCTTGCATGAATAATGCACAGGATGTTTATCAGGGAACTGACATGCAATTGGATGGGGTGCATATTGCAAAGCTGTGCAAATTGATATGCCTAAATATGAGTGCATGCTCAGTAGAGATCTCCAGCAAGGTGTGCACAGGTAAAGGCTCATGGAACCAGCCACAATCATGGACAATATCAGAATAATACCACCAGTAATCCCATGCCTCTGAGATAACACATGTGATTTACAGTGATAAGAGATGAGTCTGCACACACACACACACACACACACACACACACACACACACACACACACACACACACACTAACACACACACACACACACACACACACACACACACACACACTTGAATATCTATTGTAACCAAGCACACTGTCCAGGCACTGTAACATCTGCCAGATGTGTTGGAGGGGACACTGCTATACCTGCATGTGACAGTATGGGCAATGCAGGCTGGTTACCTTGTGTGCATGGCATACACACACACATATAAATACATATATATATATATATATATATATATATATATATATATATATATATATCAAAATACATATATATATATATATATATATGGCACAAGCCCATGGTGCCATGAATGATATACATACCATTAATGTTGTTAAACACCTATGTACGTAGTGTGTACAGAAGCAGAATGGGTAGCATGCATATATCTGATGTAACAACTTGATTGGTGTTCCGCACCATCAGACGGTCATGCATATTCCACAGAGAGAATACTTAGGTATGGCCAATAAGCTGTGTGACAGTTGACTGTGACAAAGGTGGTATACTTCCATTACACATCACTGGAAGATGGGTCAGGAGGTACATAAAGAAGGGTGCATTGTACACAGTTATTGGTGTGATGAAGGTTATATGGTCTTTGATGTGGAGGACCTTTACATACCCAGTTTTTATAGAATCATAGGAAGTTACTAGGCTAATGACGCTAGGGCCCTTACAAGCCTAGCCAAGTTCTACCTTTGTTTCCATGATCAGCACTTATTTCTCCTGTCCAAGAGAGACATAGGTTGAACCCCTGTGGTGAATTTACAGTTACCCATCCAATTGTCCAGATTGCATTTGAGGAGGGCCAATGTGGTGGTCTTTTTGTCATGAAGTGGAAGCCTGTTTCAAAAGTGTGGTAACCTATGGGATACAAATCTGTCCCTCCAGCAAGTTCTATTAATGTCAAATACTAGGTTAAGGTCTTTAGAGTGAGTAACCCGTGTGCCACATGACTTGCGGATATGCAGCATTTCCAGTAAAGTAGGGTCAGAGATCGCTTTATACACAAGGATGAGATCATCTCTGAGTATTCTGTATGAAACAAAAGTGACAGTGATTTCAGCTGATCCACACAGGACAGATGCTGAAGACCTTGAATTTTCCTTGTGAGGAATTTTGTGTTCTCTCCAATTGATGTAGGTGCTTGGAAAGGTAAATACCAAAAGTGGCATTGTATTCAATTGTTTGCCTGATGAGAGAAGAGTACAGGGAGGCTATAACTTCTTTTTGTCTGGAGGTAATGCCCTTACTTATGAGATGAGCAATATAGAATGCCCTTCTTACCACTGTGGAGACATGGTGATCAAAGGTAAGATTGCTGTCAACCTGTGTGCCTGGGTCTCTCACCACTGAGTGGATATTTAGGGTATTGCTATTGATGTGGTAATTAGTAGTAACATCACTCTTACCAAAAGGCATGATAATACATTTTTTTGCATTGAGTTTAAGGCCATGACTTTGGCACTGATCATTTTTTTGAGTAAGACCCTCTTGTAGGATGTTGACATCATTTGGAGATTCTATGACCACTCCAGGTCTGCAGCCATCAGCAAACTTTGCCAGTCACAGACCTTCAGTTTTTGCTTGTACTTTGGAGAAATAGATTCCGAAGAGCAGAGGTCCCAGGACTGATCCCTATGGAACACCACTGGTTACGGGTTACATTCAAGGGAATAGTCAGCACTGTGACCACATGCTGGTAGATGTACTACTTACCATTTACCCCAACTCATAGGTCACATACCTATTGGTCTGATTATAGGGTGTGATATCCACATTATTTGTTATATGTTGCTACTGTCTGTTTTATACTAATATCACAGTTGGAGTCAATGATTGCCCACATTCTGTAGTCCTTCAGGCAGCTGTGTGGACACAGCATGTGTATGTCATCTGTGATGTCCATCATTTAACTAATGGACAGGAAAGGGCCTAGCAGACAGCCCTAATTTACAGATCTAATCACTGGACCTTTGATATAGGTCACATCACACATTTCAATATAGTGTGCTGCCACATATGTGATACACTGGTCTACCCATTTGGTGATATAGCTGTTTATGGCCACAAATGACAGTGTTGAGTGAATATCTCAGCGTGGATTTGTGCCAAATGCCTTGACCTGGTCAAGTTGCACAGAGCCAGAATATGACTAGTGTACAAGTAAAAGAGGTCCATGATCACATGTTGGTCCACCTCAAAGTCGAGGAGAGTCAGGGTGTGTCTATACATGCAAGCGTCAGGTGCTGTCCCCTCTGCTCAGATAGATGGGTGTTGATGTACACCTATGTATGGGAATATAGCCCATGTGGAAGGTGTGTTGAAGTGTGTATCAACCGTATCAGGAAGGTGCTGAGTCATACCATAGGTGATCTGTGATGTTATCACAGGCCATTGCTTCCAAGTGATAGACCTGTATGATGGTAAGACAGTGCATAGTGCCTATTGTGATCTACCCTAGGGTTTTGACACAATCCCCTGTGCAGATATCATTGAGAAACCCTGCCAGGTGGGGATTAACCCTTACATCAGTTGATGGATAACCAGTTGGCTCACCAACAGAACACATACTGTGAACGTTGGTGAATCAGCCTGTATCAGTAGACCTGTCACCATTGGAAAACCCCAGGGATCTGTGCTTGGCCCTTCACTGTTTGGACTCTATTTCTCAATAGTTCAGGCTAAAGTGTATTGCCTTTGCCTTACCAAGTTTGCTGATTCTTGCACATTGGGTGCAATCATTGAGTCCACCAATGATGATAACATAGTACAGGAGGAGCTAACACAGACAAAGGAATGGGGACAAAGGCACACAATCTACAACTAAATGCAGAAATATGTCTTTTTATGTTGGCTGTCTGAAAATGGGAATTCCATGTTACATAAAAAGATTCCTGCATGTGAAGCAATTGCACAGTCCCAAAGGTAATAAAGCAAAAAAGAACAGAACCAGCAAAACTTGGATCCTGAAAATAAAACTTTTATTGTGACAGGTTTAAAAACCTCCACATATATTACACTTTTGTAACAGACCAGTTTCGGTAGGGTATTACACAACCTTCATCAGTGAGATCTCACTGATGAAGGTTGTGTAATACCCTACCGAAACCGGTCTGTTACAAAAGTGTAATATATGTGGAGGTTTTTAAACCTGTCACAATAAAAGTTTTATTTTCAGGATCCAAGTTTTGCTGGTTCTGTTCTTTTTTGCTTTAAATTCCATGTTAATCACAGCATTGACAACAATCCTGTTATTTTGACACTCAGTGATGTCAGTACTGGGAACATATGCAGATAGCAGTCTGAACTTCGACCACCAAGTGTCCACACTGGTATTGAAAGCCCACATTGTGCACATCATATGTCATGCCATCATATGCAGATCTTAGGATTGTATGACAGCACTGTAGTCAAACCTCATCAGAAATGTAATAGAGTATAATGCTTTCTTTGGCATGTACCTCACCAGATACATGCAGCAGCTGGAGAGACCACAGGGCTTTCTCAGCAAGGTAACATAGGGCCTACAAACCATGCCATGATGGTTGTGGATAGAGTTGAAGCCATGCCACTGTAATATGTCTGGTATAGGATGAGGTGACATCTGCCTGGCTTCCAGGCCATTGTCTGACCCTACTCTGGTGGTGCATATACAAAAACTGATATAGCTGTAAAATGCTCTCTGTAATGTCAAGCAAGGGCTCTCTCTCTCTCTCTCTCTCTCACACACACACACACACACACACACACACACACACACACACACACACACACACACACGACTGTACTGAGAATAAAAACCCTACCTATCTAAGTATGCAGACTACAGAACACAGTACTTTGCAAAAGTGCCACAGCACAAGTCTGACTTTTTTAAGACTGCAGGTGAACTTAAAGTAGATGACATCAGCAGGCCATGTGAGGGACAATATGTTGGATGGACTGCATGAAATGGATGTTTAGGTATCTACATGAATCAAAATGTTGTCAATTCATGGTATTGAAGTAGTAACTGTGGGATACACACTTCTGCTCTTCTGTGTACAGAAGCACACACCCACACCCACCCATTTGACTGCAGTGAGAACAGAACTTCTACCTATCTAAGTACACAGACTACAGAACAGAGTAAGTTATGCAAGCACCATGGCAGAAGTCTGACTTTTACAAGACTGCTGGTGAACTTATAGTAGATGAAATCAGCAGGCCATGTGGGAGACAAACTGTTGGGAGGCCTGCATGGGCTCATAGCTTCATATATTCATAGGAGGCTTCTAGCCTAATGGCCCTGCAGTGTTTAGAAGCCTAGCTGCGTAAAAACACAAGTACCCTTACTGGCCATATTTGGATGGCCATTGTTAGCAGAGCGATTTTGTGAGCACCACCAATTGGCCCTGTCCATGAGGGACATAGGTGCTACCCCAGAGGTGACTTTACAATCACCCCACCAGTACTCATGGTTGCACTTGAACAGGGTCATTGAGAATCACTGCTTGACACACACTGGGAGCTTATTAGAGAGGAGCATGAGTCATTGTGGGATATATCTGCATCCCCAGCATGTTCTGTTTATGTCATAGGATAGGATGAGAACCCTAGGCCAAGTTATGCTTGTCCCATTTGATTTGCAGATGTCCAGCATTTCAATTAGAGCAGGATCTGAGACTGCTCTGTAGGGCAGGCATAGGTCACCTCTCAGCAGCCTGCATGATACTGAGTACACTGACAGGTCTTTCAGTGTTTTCCATGTATGTCATGTTTTGAGGCCCCGGAGTCTCTCTAGCATAACCCTGTGTTTTCTGAAATTGCTGTAGGTGTCTGGTTGGGTACAGACAGAAGGGAGCATTGTACTCAATTAGTGGTCTGATAAGGGTAGAGTACAGCAGAGTTATGAACACCCTAGTCTTGGATGTGATGTCCACATGTATGATGTGCACAATGCAGAATATGTGTATTACCACTATGGACACATAGTGATGAAACTGTGGATTGCTATCAACATGTGTTTTCAAGTCTCACAACACTGTGTTTGAGCTTAGAGGGGTGCTATGTATATCATAATTAGCAGGGGTACTTCATTGCCAAAGGGCCAATGAGCCATTATTTATTTTAAGGTTCAGTCAGTGAGTTTGGCACAAATCATTTATGTGTTGCTGCCCCTTCTGTAATATGTTACCATCACTGGGGGACTATATATTAGTGGGTCCAGTTACCAGTCATCTGCAAACTTGGTAGACTACAGGCCCTCTACCATTCCCTCCACTTCAGGGAAGTAGTGTACAAATAGTTCAGGGCCCAGCACAGATTCTTGTGGTATTCTATTGGTAAGTGGCAAGTGGGAGAGGTGCAGTCCCCAACTTTGAAAGTGTGTGTTATGACAGTGAGCCAGTTGCCCATCCATCTACTATTGTATGGCTTAACTCCCATATGGGAGATCTTCACTATGAGACATGGATGGGGGATAGTGTCAAAGGCCTTGAATAAATCAGCATAGGTGATATATCCTGTTATTCCTTATCCAGGTCTTTGGGAGTCAGTATCCAAGAATTCCACAAGGCTTAATAAGCAAGATCTACCCTTCACAAAAATGGAGGAGGGTTAATTGTGTTGAAGGTCACCTATGTCCCTGTGGATATGGTCCATGCTGATTCCTTCCCTAGCCTTGCAGATAGGGATTTGTAGGTGTATGGGTCAATATTTGTAGTTCTGCATGTTCCCAGATTGCTGTGCATTGCATAGCACACAACATTTGGTATTAATTTCTATAGTGTACATGATATATGTGTGGAAAAAGTACTGAGACACCAGGGTTGCAGTGTTTGGGGGATGCCAACACATTGATGCATTGCAAATATGTGGCATATTGTTAGATAGGGCCTTCAGTTTATAATGTTTCCACGGTTAATTTCATGTCATACACAGGAAATGGACAGTAAAAGGCAGTAATAAAGCATAATATGTATATTTTCATAGTGTGGCAAGCAGTGGGTTTGTGCAATGGTTAGCAAAGTGCATACACAAGTGAGATACACATGTTTGCACATAGCTAAGCAGTGCACAAACGCGAGCTGCATTGCTAAAGTCTGACAGTTTTTATTGAGTCTATGAAATGCACCTGCTACTTAACTGACTCTGTGGCAGCACATGTTAATGCAGTGATACATTCCTGTTTGGGCCAGAGGGTACTGGGTTCAAATACAGGTGTATGTAACAGTTTAACATACTTTGCATTACAGAGTGATAATGCAATACCATGAATTGTTTATACAAGATGTGTTGCTGTGTGTTGACATAGTGCAGCAGTGTTAAGTGGCATTGCATGGGGGTAACTGCACCTGTTTGCTGCTGCTCACCATTGGTGGGCAATGTGCACCTCAATGCAAACATGGAGCCCAAAAAGTGAAGGGATCCATTGCTTCTCCAGCAACTTATTGTGTGGTGTGTGTGATTCTATTTATTGACCAGATTAAAGGTGTTAAAATGGGGTAGATAGGAAAGTGGTGAAATGGGGAGCAAGCAGGGGGAAGAACAAAGGGAAAGAAAAGCAGAACAGGAATGTGCAGGAGGGAGACAGGAAAGAACCATATCTATCCGTTTCTTTAACAGTGTAAACTGATCATATGTGCAAAATATTAACTGGATTTGGACTGTCACCTCCAGACAGAGGTGTGACCACAATACATTCATGTTGTATAGCCAATTGGACTGGATCAAGTGTGTCAAGAAGACATGTGTGAAATGAAGAGCTATGTATGGGAACGATTTTTTGTGGGACAGGTGCTCATTTATTTTTTTATTTCAGAGAGAGAGGAATGTTGGAGAAGAAACATAGGTATGTCTGGGTCAGGTAAATTGAGGGCAGGTGAGGAAGCAATTGTAGATAGACAAGACAAACAAGACAAGATACAGGGATGGTGTTGGACACAAAAGGTTGGGGGGGCATCATGATTGGGGTGAGGGTGGGGACATCTTGAACCCACGGTCATCAAGCTGGGTGACCGTGAGAATCGAGTCCTCACCCACTGGACTGCCATCACTGTCACCCCACTCCACCACTGGCTGGAGTGCTTGATGTCTCCTCCTCCTCCTCCTAGTACTAAGGAAAAAGAGGGAGTGCAGCCTTTCCAGCTGGCGTAGGCATGCACCAGTGGTGTGGCATACAACCCTACCTACAATCCCTGGCAACTTGGTGTGAGTGATAAAATCACCTCTGCCACTGCACCTGGAGGGTACTACTGGACTAGCCTCTGGGTCAGGACAGGCAGTGCTGCCAGTTGGATCCTAGATGTGTTGGGTACTGGTGCAGGAGCCAGTGGAGGGGCAGGTAGATACTGTGGGACAGGCGTACTCCACTGTGCTGGGAGCATTTAGTGATGTGGTACACATGGATGACATGGACACATTTCAATGACACATAATACAATTAAGAAAAGAAAATACTAAAATAAAATAAAATAAAAATTATTTGTTTAAAATAAAATAAAATAACATAAAAATAAAATATAAAAATTCATCAAACAAAATAAAATTAAATAAAAAAGACACAAACATTTTTTATAAATAATATGAAATAAAATAAAAATAAAATAAAAAAGAGAGATAAGAGTTGGGGTGAGAGTAAAAAAGAGATAAGATTAGTATCTTCATATGTCACAAGCAATGCATTAATACAATTATTATAACTTTTACGTTTAAGACTACCACCTCCTAACAGATGCACACTATATTACAGATTGCAGCAAGTAATCCTTGACATGTGCATATATTGCACATATATGTGTTCCAATTATACAGATTACAGTTTACAGCAGGGCATTTGTACCATTGGTATAGTGGTTTTAATTTAATTTAGATCTTATTGAAGAATTAACATTATTGTATAGTTGGGAAGTGTGGTATTTGAACATACAACCTCTGACTAAAGTCTAATATTATACTCTTGGTTTGTGCTACAGACTAATGCATGCATGCTTACTTTTATGGTAGAGATATGCATGTTCAATTTGAAACAACTCTATAAAATACCACAAATGCTATCTTTAACTTTTAATGCTACAATAACAATACTCTTCTGCTGCCTACATACCACAGGCTTCTATCATCCTCACCAGTCTAGCCATGGGTTCAGACATTGCACTCATAATCACTGGCAGCTGTGGAAAAAAACAGAACAGAAGACCATTATGAATACCAGTCTTGCCTATATTCAGTGTTCTAAGTCTTACAATTGCTCTCTGTAGATGATTCTTATACTTGTGTAGGATGCCCTCAGTGCTAAATTCCTCAATCCAGCAATTAAGTGTGTCTCTCTTCCTCCTGTGTAGGCCATTATAATGATGCCCACATTGCTGTCCAGTGTGCAGAATACTGGTGGCATTAGATACAGCCCGGGCTAAACTATCCCAAGCCTCAGACTTATACTGGGAGCCAGAATAGTCCCCCTGCAGAAGCTTTTTGATGTGGTTCTTAACTAGGAGTCCAGTAAAAATCTTGGACTCTTGGACACCCCGCCTCTGTGCCCTAAACCTGGCACCTTCCCAACAAACACCTGCCATGGCTGCCATGGCTCTAGAGCAATGGAGACAGATGCTTTCCTGCAATTCCATACATTTACTGGAGTGCACACTGAAACTATTGTACTCTGCTTACCATCATGCAAACACATTGCTCGGCAGTGCACACCCCCAAACAACGTGTTTGCGTGATGGTAAGTGGAGAGCAGCAGTGAGGCATTACATAATTGCAATTAAAATTCCAAGGTTATTGGCAGTTGTGTATGTGTGTTAGGTGAATGTGAAGGCCATGCCAGTCCATACAGTAGAATTATACTTACAGGAATATAGTATACAGTATACCCACAGTCATACATCTGATAGTAAATGTGATAATACATAGATAAGTAAACAAATAACTGACACAATACTGCTGTCACAACCATCATACCTCATCCATATAATTAATATTAGCTCCACTATCTCAAGTGTTATAAGTGAGAGTGACTATAACGGGAAGTGGAAAAACAGTAAAAGTGTATGGAATAGCCTGTATTCTAACCCAAGACCATGTGTATGGCAGTCCTACACTTACACCTGTTGCTACAAGAAGGTTGAAGTAACACTTGTCTGTTTTTCATTTCATTGCTATAGACTGCAATGTCACAACAGTGAAAAAAGGTTGTACAGTCTGAACTAGAAGGAGCATCTGTACTCCAGCCCTTACACTTACACTTACACCTGCTGCCACAGGACTAGTTACATGACATTCCCTATTTTGCTAATCATTCTTAAGGTCTTGCTGTTAACTGCTGCGCAACCCCGCTTAGTGAGTTTATGTGATGCCCAATAACATTAATTGAATGTATCTGGTATCTATTTTTGGTTGCCTGGGTCCTGTCTGCTTTCTATGGAGTCTAGTTGTCCAGTTTCTGCACTGCTGCACATCATGCAAAGGAGATAAGGACAACCAAACCTGGCATTCATTTTCTATGTTCCTGTGATTGTACTAAGCACCACATTGTGCAAACACTGCCCCCCTAAAAAAAATTAGGCAAACAAAGCTAGAAAAGGAGAAAAAGAAAAAAGGGGCAAGTAATCGAAATGAAGAAAATCAATGTATGACATGCAAACAAGAAAATTATGGCTCACATCAGATATGTCTACATAGATCTGGAATTGAACTGTCACTTCAATGCACCTTCAGAACACAGGATGGGTGCTTTATCTCTCTTTGCCACACAAATAGCTTTGCAGCAAAGAACTGAACTCAGTCTGTACACAGTCAGCTGCAACAGTATCCACAATGGTATCAAACCATACAAGTGTTATTTGTACATTTATTATTTTTAGATGTACTGTACCTACTGATCACACAACCTGTCATGATTTCTGCTTGCAAATATACAGCTCTACCTTACATTTCTTTGTTTGTTGGCCATGCATTTATCTGACCATTAATCTGGGACATGCAGTGTTTAAGCCATTATATATCACTGGCCTCAAAATGTGTGAGGATCTTCTTCCTGTCCTCTGCATCTTGCTCTGTCACACCAACCACCTGCATGTCCTCTCTCACCACATCCATAAACCTTATCTTAGGCCTTCCTCTTTTCCTGTTACCTGGCAGCTTCATCCTTAGCATATTTTTCCCAATATACTCTGCATCCCTCCTCAGCACATGTCCAAACCAACGTAATCTTGCCTCTTTGGCTTTGTCTCCAAACCTTCCAACCTGGGCTGACCCTCTAATATACTTATTCCTAATCCTGTCCATCCTCATCACACCCAGTGCAAATCTTAACATCTTCAACTCTGCCACGTCAAGCTCTGACTCCTGCCTTTTTGTCAATGCCACTGTCTCCAACCCATATAACATAGCTGGTCTCACTACCCTCTTGTAGACCTTCTCTTTCACTCTTACTGGTACTCGTCTGTCACAAATCACTCCTGACACTCTTCTCCACCCACTCCATCCTGCCTGTACTCTCTTCTTCACCTCTCTTCCACATTCACCATTACTCTGAACTGTTGATCCCAAGTATTTAAACTCATTCACCTTCACCACCTCTACTCCCTGCATCCTCACCATTCCTCTATCCTCCCTCTCATTCACACAGATATATTCTGTCTTAGTCCTGCTGACCTTCATTCCTCTTCTCTCTAGAACATATCTCCACCTCTCCAGGGTCTCCTCCACCTGTTCCCTTCTCTCACTACAGATCACAATGTCATCTGCAAACATCATAGTCCACGGGAACTCCTGTCTGATCTCGTCTGGCAACCTGTCCATCACCATTGCAAATAAGAAAGGGCTCAGAGCTGATCCTTGATGTAATCCCACCTCCACCTTAAACGCATCTGTCACTCCCACCACAGACCTCACTGCTGTCACACTACCCTCGTACATATCCTGTACCACTCTTACATACTTCTCTAACACTCCTGATTTCCTCATACAATACCACAACTCCTCTCTAGGCACCCTGTCATATGCTTTCTCTAAATCCACAAAGACACAATGCAACTCCTTCTGACCTTTTCTGTACTTCTCCATCAGCACTCTCAGAGCAAACATCGCATCTGTAGTGCTCTTTCCTGGCATGAAACCATACTGCTGATCACTAATCATCACCTCCCTTCTTAACCTAGCTTCCACTACTCTTTCCCATAACTTCATGCTGTGACTTATCAGTTTAATCCCTCTGTAGTTACTACAGCTCTGCACATCACCCTTATTCTTAAAAAATGGTACCAAAACACTTTTTCTCCATTCCTCAGGCATCCTCTCACTTTCCAAGATTTCATTAAACAATCTAGTTAAAAACTCCACTGCCATTTCACCTAAACACCTCCATACTTCCACAGGTATGTCATTGGGACCAACAGCCTTTCCGTTCTTCATCCTCTTCATAGCTATCCTTACTTCCTCCTTGCTATTTCACTGCACTTCATGATTCACTATCTGCACATCATCCAACCTTCTCTCCCTCTCATTCTCTTCATTCATCAATCCCTCAAAGTACTCTTTCCATCTGCTCAACACACTCTCCTTGCTTGTGAGTACGTTTCCCTCATTATCCTTTATCACACTTACCTGCTGCACATCTTTACTAGCTCGGTCCCTCTGTCTAGCCAATCGGTACAGGTCCTTTTCTCCCTCCTTAGTGTCCAACTTTTTATACAACTCTTCATATGCCTTATCCTTAGCCTTCGCCACCTCTCTCTTTGCCATGCACCTCATCTCCTTATACTCTTGTCTACTTTCTTCATCTCTTTGACAATCCCACTTCTTCTTCACCAACATCTTTATAGGTTCATAGGTTCATAGGTTCATACTAGGCTATCTGCCCGAGGGCATTTACAAGCCTATCCCATCGTTTTGTGGCTTACGCCACCCCTTTAGTATGGGGAACTATACCCATTATTTTGCTGTGCCTCTGTCGAGCAGTGATACTGAGGTAATCCCTGGGGTATATCTGCGATCTCCCATCCATTGGTCAAGATTTCTCTTGAACAAGGCCAGCGAGGTGCTCTGCCTCACATGTACCGGGATTTTGTTCCACAGCATAGGGAGTCTTTGGGTGATGAATCTATCCCTTCAGCACGTCCTATTAATAGCCGTGTCAAGGTTCAAGTCTCCCGCCCTTGTGGCTCTGATGGATCTAGATTTTTTGAGGTGAAGCATATTCATCAAATCTGGGTTTGACATGGCCTTGTATGTTAGGCAAAGGTCACCTCTGAGCAAGCGGTGGCGACTGAATAGAGCTGGAGTTCTTTCAGTCGGGCAGCATAGGACAGATTTTTGAGACCCTTTATCCTTTTGGTGAGGAACTTTTGTGGCCTCTCCAGCTGCTGCAAGTGTCGGGTCAGATACATTCCGAATGGGGCATTGTACTCAATCATTGGTTTGATGAGTGATGAGTAAAGGGAGACTATGACCTCCCTTGATCTAGATGAGAATCCCTTCATGATAAGGTGGGCAATGTAGAAGGTCTTCCTAACTACTTTAGCTACATGGGTGTCGAATGACAGACTACTATCAACCTGGGTCCCCAGGTCCCTGATAACTTCTTCTGTGCTCAGTGGATTGCCACCTATTTGGTAGCTAGGGGTAACCTTGTTTTTCCCGAAGGGTATGACTATGCATTTTTTGGCATTTAACTTTAGGCCGTGGCTCTGGCACCAGTTATCCGTTTCTGTGAGACCCTTCTGAAGGATATCTGTGTCAGATGTGTTTTCTACTATGGCGCCCAGTTTGCAGTCATCTGCAAACTTTGTCAGCCATAACCCTCCTGTGTTTGCTTGTACTTCGGAAAAGTAGATGCCAAACAAGAGTGGGCCCAGGACTGAGCCCTGTGGGACACCACTTGTGACAGGCTTTGAGTCTGACATGGCGCCAGCAGCTCTGACCCTGTGGGTTCTGTCACTCAGCCAGTTTGCAACCCATCTTGTGATGTATGGGTTGACATTTAAGCTGATGAGTTTTTCAATGATACCCGAATGGGGTATTGTATCGAAGGCCTTAGCCAGATCGAGGTAGGCTGTATGGACTGCCTTTCCCTCATCAATGGCTTTGGTGACTGTTTGAAAAAGTCAACCAAGTTTAAAAGGCATGATCTGCCTTTGACAAAGCCAAACTGGGTTGGATCCAAAGTCTGCAAATTCCCTATGTCTTTATTTATGAGGTCCATTATGATCCTCTCCATGGCTTTGCAGATAAGGCTTGTCAAGCTAATGGGCGGTAATTTCCAGGGTCGGTGGAGGCACCGCCTTTGTGAAGTGGTACCACAGTTGCAGTGCGCCACTCCCTGGGTACGTATCCAGAGGTAAGACTTTGATTAAACAGCTGTCCTAGCTGTGGGTTTAATTCCTCATTGAGTTCATGGAGCACACAGCCGGGGACACCATCAGGTCCCATGGATGCTGTGTTTTTGCTTTGGAGAGAGCAGTTCTCACTTGGGCGCTGGAGATGTTTGGGGGCTGCAATCGTTTGGTATAGATATCTCTCCTTTTGGGGGAGGGAAGTTTGCACTGAACCTGTCAGCCAGTATGTTGGCAATGTCTGTAGGATCAGTAATCTTCACATCATTTTGAACTAGCTCTGAGCATATCTGGGAGTTTCCTCCCAGGTTTCTAACATAGCTAAAGAAGGCCTTATGATTGTCTTTTGAGTCTTTAGCTATTTTTCTCGAAATTTGCTTTGGATGATTTTATGAGAGCTCTTAGTTTTTACTTATAGTGATCAAGGGTGTCTTACCTTTTAAGGATTTTGCTCTATCTTGTAGTAGCTTCCTCCTTTTGTTGTAGAGTTTGTTTATGGCTGGGGTCCACCAGACTGGACGCTTGCCTTTGGTACAAAGAGTCTTTGTTTTGCTTGGGATTGCCTTATCCATGCAGTCCTGCAGGTGCTGGTAGAAGGCATTTGTAAGTGATTCAGCGGCTTGAGTACTGTTTTCCGCCGGCTCGGGGGCCTTAAAGGAGACCACACTAGTCTTTAGAAGTGTGAAGTCGGCTTTTCTGTATACTCTCCTGTACTTCTTCATTCCACCACCAGGTCTCCTTGTCCTCCTTCCTCTTTCCAGATGTCACACCAAGCACCTTTCTAGCCATGGAAATAATATCATATGCAGTTGCCAACAAATGAGGGGCAGCTTGGATGTTAAGGAACACAACCTGTGAATTGTGTGCTGCTTACCTACATTTCTGACCTTACATCTAAACTTTGTAGATCTAACCTGTCACACTCAGTGGAAATAAGGCAGCCTGCAGTGCTCTCATATTTTCCTTCTCCCAGGCACTAATTATTCACAGTTGCAATCCATTAAAACCAAACAATGAGGGAGTGCCTGCACAATGTTTACATCTCCTACATGGATCCAAGTATTTAGGATTCAGCAATTCTAATGAGTTCACACCTCATTTGCATCTTCACTGTGCTAACAGCCCTGAATCTACAACATATAAAAAAGTAACCCTGTAGCTAGGCAAACTGATAGTGAAGAGACTTGTTTATGTTGAGAAGACTGCACATAAGCTATTTCTTCAGGCTACATCTCTAGAGAAGAGTATTGACCTTTAGAAGGTATGCTTCCATTTTGTCAGTTACATACTGCATATGCTGGAATGTATTTAGGAAAAATCTGAAATAAAGGCTTTTATACTTTTATGTGTATGCATTGGTTAGATGTATACTGATGGCATGGGCATATTTGTCAAGCCATTTCAGAGGTATACATGACTTGCAATATATGAAAATGGAATGCTGTGTGATAAATATGTACAAATGTTTCAGGGTCAGTTCCTTTGATAGCACTTTTAGCATTTCAAAGATGGAGTGTTAGTAAAATGTGTCATTTTCCTGTTCTTTTGCAGGGAGAGCAAGGGTGAATTACTGTTATGGCCAAACAAGGGTACATTGTTCTTTTAGAGGGGCAAAGAGAAGTTACTGTTATGCCACAAACATGATTACACTGTTCTTTTGGGGGGAGCAAAGGTGAGTTACTGTTATGGCACAAACAAGGATATGTTGCTCTTGTTACTCTCCTTGTTTACATCCTGCCTGTTGTTCGTATTTCACATCTCTAGACTGTTTTATGTTTCTCCAGTGGATAATACTGACTGACTACCTTTTCTGTTTCATCTGGAAACAGTTATTTTGTAGTCATGTGATACTTATGTGTATTATCCCTCTCTTGTCTTTTAGGACATCTAGGAGTATGCCACCCAGGCATGTCAATCCTCAGAGATTCTCATTCACCGATACTGAGAATGAGGTGATTGTGGATGCCTTTAGGCAACATGGTGCTTTTCCTGCTGGAAAGGGGAGGGAGAAATGCCATGTAGGATGCAAATATGGTGCCAGATAGTTGATGATGTGAATGCTGTGGGTGGCCATGGCAGGACATACAAGCAGGTACACCACAGGCCACTGACATGATCACATCTGCATGGAGGATATCAGCTGCAGTGGACCATGAACAGATGGTTATGGGGGGAGGGTCTGCTAGGGAACCACAACTAACACCCAATGAAGAGTTCCTGGCCAAAATCAGGGATCCAGACAGCTCACAGGAGAGTGCAGTACCGCATATGCTGGATGTCAGAGCAACAGTTTCAGAGACAGCAAGCACATCCCAGGAGGAGCTTCCAGGTAGGCCTTGGTATGTCTACAGTTGAATACTGTTACAATTGAAATCAATAAGTAATTCTGTGTCACGTCTTTTTTTTGTGGAGGGATTGAAAATTGCTACAGTTATTAGCTCAGGTTGGGGTTGTAAGCCATGTTCTTTACATGATGTAATTAGCATACCATGGTGTTTACCTTGTTTGTGCAGGGTGAGCACCTCTACATGGTGCTTACTGAATCTAAATTTCATTGCTACCATGTAGGGTTTATTGAATTCCCCCACTTGAGTTTGTTTTTGTTTGTTTGTTTGAATTTCTTGGTTAGTACAGAGGGTAAAGGATATGAGCTATTACATCTGTCAGCCTCTGTTTGCTTGCTATGTAACTTTGAGCAAGTCACTTAACCATAAAACACTCCTGGCTGAATATGAAAAAGGTCCATATGGAACACTGGTCTAAGACTGCTTGGATTCAGTTAACCTTCCTACCTGAATGAGGGTCTATATTACGACATCAAATTTTAAAAAGAGCGAATGCTCTTTTATCGAACACTAAAAGTCGAAAGCACTAAATGCTGAACACACGGAACAGTGATTTTTTTCACAGGGGAAAAAAAAATTGCTGGGCCGTTTTTGGGACTTTGCCATTTCCTCCACTGTGGTGCGATCTCGGAGTTGGTATATTTAAGTAGGGGGTGTGTGGGGGGAACAGCCTCCCACATTTTTGTGGAGCCACGATTTTTTTTCCTTGGGAAAAAATTGCTGTTCTGTGTGTTCGACATTTACAAAAATGAAGCATACTGACAGTTTTATAGGCTCTACTTTCAGACTGTGCAGTACATTGCAGCTTAACAGGCTGCATGGCATACATGTGGGATCCTGAAGTAGGTTAAAGGCACTGATATTTTAGATCTGCATACACGCATTAGATCCTTGTTTTCAGAAGCAAAGGATGTCTCATCTTTTGAAGTAGATAGTAATGCATTCCATGTTTATCTAAACCATATACATTTATAAAGACATGACTTAAACCACATCTCAAAGACTTTGAACTTTCAAATGGCAGCCAGTTTCAGTAGAAAAATAATGAATAATAGTTCAGTCTGTATTGCAATAGTATAGCTAGGCCTTGGAATACAATTCCTGTGTTAATCATGTCAATCACACACCTTCATCTTTTAAAATCAATACCAAAAGACTTCCTCTCTGCCTCCTGGCTTTGACCCTGCTTCTCATCTGTGACACAGCTCTCTAGCACCCTTCTCCACCTTTCTTATTCCTCCCTTTAACGCACTAAATCGCTTAACCTGCTTATCCCCTTCTAATATTCCACTTTATTGTACTTTTTAAACTACTCTACCTACTTCACATTAGCACAACCAAATTACTATTCCATCACTGCTTCTCTATTAACACTCAGACTTGCTTATTTCCTCTAGTACCTCAATCTAGTGTATTTGTTAAGTTACTCTTACCTATCTTTTGCACCATTCTTCTGTCTGTAAAGTCTCAATACAATGCTTGTCAATTTAATGTTTTTGAATATCAATGCAAATTTTATTATACTGACTTTTATGCTATGTATTCAATGAAAATTTGTTATAAAATGTGTTATTGTAAGTATTGATTGCATTAAACATGATACCTTGAAACTTCTCTCCCTAGGCCTCCGCTGAAAAAGGGCATCTGTGCCCATTCGGACTTTCCTGATAAAAAATGTCAATAAATAAATACTAAATCTTTAAACTCTAATATCGTTCTTCACTACTGACAATACTTTTCAATTTATAGGATACATGTCAGTTCACAAACTATAAACATTTGGCTGGCTTTCTAAGCAGACGTCTGAATCTCAGTATTTTATCTATTTAAGCAGTCTTCTGAATCTTAGTATTTTATCTATCTATCTATCTATTTATCTATCTATCTGTTTTTTTTACGGACTGCAGTGCTGACTGGCAATATATTAGGAACTTACTTTTTCTAATGAAGAACTTCTATTTCTGATGAAACACCAAACAGAATTCTGAGAAATCTGTTATCTTCATGAGAAATTGCTGAGTATGGAGACACTAGTCTTTGTATAACTGGGTATCTAGAACAGCAAGTGACATTATTTCACAAGATGCATTCATCTCTGTAACAGCCAGAATAAATGCAGTATAGTGCTTTAAACTATTTTTTCAGACAGCTTGACAGTCAAGTGGTGTGCATCTGAGGATGGGGTCACTGGTAGTGATTGCTGCCAAGGCAAAATCAAAATAAGTGGAGACAGTTTATGCTTATAAAGGGTGAATGGTACTGTCACATGCAGCTAAGATTTTATTTTTAATGATGGAGACTGGTGGAGATGTTAAGAGGAGAGCCACCCTTCTTATAAACAAGGGATAAGAACAGCATCCAGAAATGGACTCTACGTTCTTCTTACTTTCTCCAGAAAACTGTCAGAATGTTATGATGGCAGCTGTCAAATTATGTACTACAATCAGATTCTGACAACTACACAAAAAGTCTTGCATGCTCCACTGTTCTTCGTTGTCACAAAGACATCTTCCTACAGGTGATCTAAAGCTATATAGATTGGAACTTTTGTTACAGAGTTTAATTTGACAAAATCCCTCACATACTGAAATACTTTGCTTCTGGCCTTGCTGAAACCTTAGCTCATTATAATTTTATTAACATTTATAAGTTCATAGGTTGCTACTAGGCAATAAGCCAGTTAAAACATTTGAAGTCTAGTCACTGCAGTCCCACTAGTACACCCCGCTAGTTACTCCCTGTGTCTTTAAAGGACAGGAAAGGGGCTGGGGTAAATTTGCAGTTTTCCATTCATTAGTCTAAGTTACATTTGAAGAAAGTGGGAGACATGCTGCTCTTTGCAGAAAGCGAGAGGTTTTCCAAAGATGGAGAATTCATTGGAATTGACATTTATCATGTCAACACATCCAGTTTTTGTTGGAATATAGATTTAGGTGCCATGATCTTGTATTTGTTCTCTTAACAGTCTTGCAGACATGATCAAGCAGGACTGGATCACTTACAGTTGTATAGCCCAGGCATAGATCACCAGTAAGTAGGTGTTTGTAGGTGACAGAAAAGAGACATAGGGCTTTTATATCTTCTGGGCAGCATATGGAGCTCAAGCCCAATATTCATTAGTGCAGAACCACTGTTTATTTTTCAGGTTGGGTTTTGTGTTTGGGTAGATACATACAAGTGGAAGCATTGTATTCTAGTATGGATCTCAGGATGGATGAGCAGACAGGAATGATGACCTATTCTGACCAAGAGGAGAATCCCCTAGTAATCAGATGGGTGAAATAGGAGGCTTTCCTAATAACAGTAGCCATGTGATTGCCAAAGGAGAATTTATTGTCCATGAAGATGTCTTGTACTCTAATGACAGTATCTGTTTTAAGGAGGAGGAGGAGGAGGTGTATCATTTATATGGCAGGTGTGTGTGAGTTCCTGTATTCCAGACTGCACAATATTTCATTTGTTGATGCTCAGCTTTGGAATGTGATCCTTACACCATGAGTTTGTCTGAGTAAGGCCATCCTGGTGTATCTGAGTGTCTTCAGTGAAACTGATGACAGCTCTAAGCCTGTGATCATTTTTGAACTTGGTCAGCCAGAGGCTTTCAGTGTCAGATTCAACAGAGAAGTAGATGTCAAATAGCAGTGGTCCCAAAACTGAGCCATGGGATGCACTGTTAGTGACAAGTCTCTTGGAGGACAGTGTGGCATGAACTCTAATAAAGTGGTGTTTAGCTAGTTGCCAATACAATGAATAGCACAGAGGTTTATAATGAGCTTGACCAGTTTGTTGGCGATGCCAAAGAGGAGTATAGTGTCCAAAATATTTGCTAAATTGAGGTAGGCTGTTGTGCATGGAGTACTTCTCATGTAGTACTTCTGTGACTGTTTCAAAGAAATCAACTAAGTTTAAAAGGCAAGATCTGCATTTTACAAAGCCAAACTGGTTAAGGGCTAGGGATCCTATGTACCTGTTTATGATGTCCACAGTGATGCATTCTAGCACCTTACAAATTATGCTAGTGAGGCTGATAGTTCTATAGTTGCCAAGGTCTGTGGTGGGTCCTCCCTTGTGGAGGGGAACTACTGCAATTATTCCCCTGGCATATGGTATGCCTCTAGTGTACAGGCTGTGATTGAAAAGCTTAAGGATGAGCTCTGATAGGTGGTATTTTATAGTGACCACCTGACAAACTGGTAAATTATCCCACACATGGACCTAGTGTTTTTGGTCACTATAAGTATCTGTTCAAATGTGATTACTGAGCGGTGCTATAGGATACATATTTTGTACAGAAAGTTATGAATACTACCCTATCATTACACTGGCCTGATTGTCATGAGCCTGTCACTAATTCTGTTGACATCCCTCACTGTTTCCTGAAACTTCTTCTTCATCACAATTTCCACACCTTTTCTAGTTTGTCTTCCTACTGAGCGGTAGTCTCTGGATCCCAAGCTAAGTGGGTTTGCTAAACTGCCCTTCTATCTTGTCTCTTGGATACAGAGGCTGTTCAGCTGCCTCCTTACCATCCTGTCATCCACTTCTAAGCTGCTTGCTGTTAGTGAACCTATATTTAGTGTAGCAATCCTTGGCAGGTTGACTGGATTTATATCTAGCTTTTGGTCTACAGAGCTATCCTAGATATCCCAAGCTGGACATCTAGAAACCAGCTAGACAGTATCTTATTGACTCAGTGCTGCTGGGCTTTATGCAGGTACACACTGGCCAATAGGAGGCACATATATGCCTCCCACCATTAGCATGAGTCACTGGCATAGGTCAGAGTAGACCGGGTACTCAAACCATTTATCACTGGCAAATACCCATATTTGGCGACATTAGTCAATGTGACCAAATTACCTACAGCCAATTTTACACCATCAAGTGGCTAACTCTAATATGGCATGGAGTCTGGGATCTGTGTTCTGTTATGTAGGGGATACTGCGCACCACAAGTGATGGTCAAAGTAGTTAGTCTATACAACTCTTTCACCAATAGACACCACCTAGAGTCTGTGCTGCTGCCCACAACTGCATTTGTGAGTGAGTTAGAGGTAGAAACACACAGCATGTTTTTGGAGGTGATTGGAACCCCACAGGCATTGGCCAAAGGTCAGGACTGAACCTTACACCTCATGTATTGGAGGCAAAAACTTTTAACCATTATGCTAAGTGAGTCACTCCACCTCAAACTCATGGACAGCAATAATTAACTCAGTTAAAGTCAATCATCTTCTGCTTATATTGTGACATCATTCTTGGTGATGGTAGTACAAAATGCAGGCTTCTTGTTGTGGAGTAGGTCCCCTTATCAGGAGTAGTCTATTTCCAGCCTTAGAACCATACTAAGAGATCTCCACATTTCTTTCTTCATATAATCTAATGGGGTGCATCACAAATAATTCACACTTAAATGAACAATGAGCATGGTATCTTCATACTTGTGATGAAGGGACTTCAGTGTCCTACTACTATGGTGGATTCTAGCATCAGACAAATAGCTTACTGTTATTTGTCTTTGCTCAGCCTTGAGAGTGCTGTATTAGTATATTGAACTGTGGAGTCACATACGACAGGTATATGACCAAGGAGAGTAAACTGCTAGCTAAGCCTCTCTGGTTATTCTTGTTTGTGGTGGATGAAGCTAATTTGGTATGGAATGCATGTTAGTGTGATGCTGAAGGTCATCTATGGTACCATACTTACAAGGTATTTGTGGTTTTGGAAGTGACTTTTGCAGCACTTCAGCATATAAAAGTGTTATGTTTATCTTGTACCTGACTATTTGATCACTTGTGCTGGCATAAAGAAAAATTGATATTCCAAATGTTAAGTAGCGTCTTCCCAGATCAATACAGTACAGCGCAATGCAGAGTAGTATTAAAATTCAAATGAATAGCAAGCATGGATTCCCTAGGGCAATAAATCAATAGCCCAAACCAGTAAGTAATGCTTCATATTCTTGGTAAATCATTACATTGCATATTCACATTATGAATTATTTTCATTATACCAAGCTTCTAACAAGTCAAATTACTCAAAAATAATAATCTAGAACTAAATATTGTATTTTTTATCCTTAAATTCACAAGTAAACCCTTTCTAACCTGTACATTATGTTCTGAATAACGTAATGAAAATTGGTGTGTGTGAGACATTGTCTCCTTATGTAATAAGTCTAATACCAAAAAGCCAGAAAACGGGTCCACTGCTCGAACAAGGAAAAAAGTTGCAAAACCACCAGTACTCCACGTACACCCACTTCAGCTTGAAGAAACAAACTCCGTTGACATAAAACACAGGTTTATTTGTTTTTAAACCACAAAACACTCCATTCAGGTAGATGGTTTAGCGCTTTCATCTGATCTCTCAGATTTCTTCAGAACCACCATTACCAGTTAACACACCCCTTTTATACTCTATTTGGCGCCAAAAATTATTCAAAGTTTTAAAAAACATTAAAAACTTTTCAAAATATGAATTTCAATATTTAAAAACTATTTCATTCATCACTAACAAACCTGACATTTATATTATATACCTTGAATACCAATACAAGACAATTTTATTATATTTTATTTTATTTGTTATGTAGGCATATAAACATTTCATATTTGTATTTGTATAGTCTCCCTTCTTTAATTAAAATTATATATGCTAATAATTTTTATGTAACACTTAAAAAATGTATATATATGTGTTGCTTTGGACATAAAAAATACTCCAAGGGTATGAGTAACCACAAGAAGGTCAAGCCCGATCCAACATTAAAAAAGGTTTAATGCTGATGTAGTCATTTAGGCCAGGGGGGGTTGTGGCATCACAAATAATTTGCCACTCACTCTCTTTGTAAGATAGAAAAGTTTTCCAATTACCCCCATATACTGTCATTTCCACCTGGTCTATTATAAAAAATTTAAATGTATGTTCTTGTCCTTTATCTAATACATGCCTGCTAAGTGCATTCTTTGTATCCTTTTTTCTAATTTTATATAGATGTTCATATATCCTCGCCCTGAGTTTCCTTTCCGTCTTGCCTACATAATAGGCTGAACAGATGGTACACAGGGCGAGGTACACCACCCTTTGACTGTTACAATTACCCCTAAGACCCTTCACTCTAGTTTTTGAAAAATTGTCCAATATTGTGGTCTTATCCTCATTGATGTATTTACAATAATTACAACTACCACAGCTTTTTGTCCCACTCCAAATCTTCTTGTTGTTTTTGTTGTTGTCAATTGATTGTACCTCCAGTAGTTTTTTCAAATTTGGTGCTGTTTTAAATACACAGGTCAAATTAGTCCCTATGTATGTTTTGATATTGTCAATGCAAGTTAACAATTCCCAATATCTTTTAAGGATGTCTATCACAATATTTGAGTAAGGGTTAAATCTAATTACACACACGGTTTTATTGACTCCTGAACATGTCTTCTTGTTCTTTGATTCAAGATGAACACCTAGTAGGGACATATATTTGATGTTCCAATTCTTTTTGACCCAGAGCGTTACTTCTTCCACCATCCCTCTCGGATATTTTCTCTCTAAAAACATCTTTGCAATACCTTCAATTTCTTTTTCCATGGTGTCTTTAGTAGAGGACATCCTTGCTGCCCTTATGCACTGTCCTTTCAGGATGTTCTTAAAAATATGTTTGGGATGACAACTGCCAAATTCAATGTAGTCGTTAGAAAACGTAGTTTTTCTATGTATCTTTGAACTGAATCCATGTGAAGTTGTACTAATGAATGTGTCTAAATAGGCTATCCCAAAAACTTCTTTTTTGTATGTGAATCTCAGGAAGTCAGTGCTAGAATTGATGAAGTCAATAAATCTTGGAATGTCTTCTTTTTGGCCCTTCCATATAATAAAGATGTCGTCCAAAAATCTTGAATACAATGAGATGCTCTTGAAAAATTCACTTTGAAAGAGAAATTGGTTTTCCCATTCTAGCATGACTAGGTTAGCGAATATGGGGGCACAAGATGCCCCCATAGCCACTCCCCTAGTCTGCCTGAAATATTCACCTTCAAATTCGATGTAGTTGTGGTCCAAAATTAACCCCATCATATCCAAAATTAGGGATATTTTGTCCCAACTCAATCCTGAATACCTTTTCAAGCTATTCTCAAAATATTCCAATCCTGTTGTGTATGGGATGCAAGAAAATAAATCTTGAACATCTATTGTTAAGAAAGTTATTTCTTCTGACCATACATCAACTGTTAACCTACTCAGAAATTCCCAGGAATCTTTTATAAGATGCGGCACTGAGTCATAAATATGTTTTGTCCACTGGTCAATCGCCACACCCAAATTGTAGGTTTTGGAGTTAGAACCTGCAATGATCGGCCTGAATGGTGGTGACTCTACTGATTTGTGAATCTTCGGAATGCCGAAGATATGGGCCAATCTTGGGTGTTCAGTTCTCAAAAAGTTATAGATTTCGTTTGTTATACGGTTGTCCAGTAAGTATTCTTCAATCACCAGATCTATCCTGTGATAACCTATGTTTATTTGATTCAATGAAACTTCTTCATAGTTGTTTGACAAGAAAAGGATGTCCTGTATAGCTCTGGTATAGTTAATAGTGTCAAAAATAATGATGCCCCCACCTTTGTCAGGCTTCATGAGTCTAATATTTTTGTTGTTCACAATTTGTTGTAGACAATCCCTCTCTCCTTTAGTTAGGTTATCGTTAAACATGGAAGTCAGTGAATTGGTCTTATAAATGTCCCTATTAAGTTTATAAATGTCTTTAATTACCATCTTTTCAAAGTTAACAATTTGTGGATGGGAAGTCGGTATGTATGCACTTCTCTTGCTAAGTCGAGTGATGTAGTTTCCCCTACTTGAAGGAACATCATCCCTATCTTGGAATTGTAGGGCCAAGTTAAGTCTTCTACAGAATAATTTGATTTCCTTCACCGTATCAACTAGATTAAATTTTACAGTGGGAATATATTTCATTCCCTTACTGAAAAGATTATAAAAATCTTGAGACACAAAAAATTCAGTGTAGTTGTAAACTTTGAAACCCGCTAGGGTTGAAATCAAAGGGCCCTTCCTGTTACTTATAGGGGAACCGAATTCAAGAGGTGCCTCCTCTAAATTAACTGGGTTTCCATCAACTTTAGTTAAAGTATTGTTGCCTTCCTTTGGTGTAACATGACCTAAATAGTTATTAATATTATCCTTAGTTGTAACTTTGGGGCTCTTTGGACAATCATTTCCTATAAAACGTGTCACTTTAGCATCATACTTATTAGATTTCAATACTTCCTTTGATATTGCTTTGGTGGTGGGTGGTGTCTCCCTCCTCGAAAATTTGAATGTTCACTACTCTTCTCATTTCTTTTTATAAAAATTCTATCCCCTTCTTCTCTATCTATGTTAGATCGTGGCCATACATATACTTTGTGTTCCTTATATAATTCAGTGTCCCTCTCCAGTTTCTTAACCTTCCTGTTGTAAACATTTTTAACCTTATTCTCTGCATAAACAAATTGCTTGTGATAGAGGTCCTGCCATTCATCAAAATTGACACTTTGCACAATTTCATCATTCAAGACCTCAATTTCATTCATTAAAGCAGAAATTTTTCCATCATTAAATTTCATTACTTTTTTCATAAAATTAAATCCGAAACTGTCAAACAACTCATTGAATTCGGATATACTTTCCTCCGTATATTTTATACCCAGCGGTAACTTAAAAAATCTAATGCCCTTAGGCACAATACCCATTTGCAAACATTTGTCCAGGTATGCATTATCTATTTTCACACTTTTCATTAAACTTAATTTTTTACCCATTGTGTTTATTTTTTCTCTAATGGGTTCAGAGTTCCCCACAGTAAAATCTCTAGCAAATTCAACATTGTTATTATTGTTAAAATAATCCACTTTTTCAGTAAAAAAGTTATTTAAACAATCTCTAACACCATAGGTCTTGATATCTTTTTTATTGTTACTTACATCGTACTGACCAGTTTTATTGTTAGTTCTGTCAGCAAAACATGAGAGTGTAAAGTTCTCTCTAGTGTCAGTACCTTTTTTCCGCTGCGGTCTCGAAGCAAGAGAGGCAGAATACGACCTAGGTAAAGCCTTGTTCTTTGGCTTAGTCCCCACTCTTGCCGCCTCTTCCTGTTGTAAGAGGCTTAAATCAAAGGTAAAATCCCCATGAGAAGTTAGGTTAATGTCCGTTTCCCCTATATCCAAATCCAAGTCCGTGGTTACGGTTTTTGGAGTTCCCGTTGGTTTAAGAAAACCTTGTCCATTCGGGATGTCATCTTCATTCTCAAAATCATCCACATTGGAATGACTTCTAAGTGAAATGTCTCTTGATCCATTACGCGTTTGAGAGCCGATTGCTCTCACTTGCTGCACGCTCTCCGAGAGCTTCCCCACTAACTCCAGCAATCTGCTTACGTCGCACTGTAGTGACGTGACATCCGCCCGTAGTTGCACATACTCTTCCCTGCCCAATGAAGCCGATGGAGACCCGGTTTCAGCCATCCCAAAAGCGACAACGTAAAGTAAAGGTGTAAATGTCTAATACCAAAAAGCCAGAAAACGGGTCCACTGCTCGAACAAGGAAAAGGTTGCAAAACCACCAATATTCCACGTACACCCACTTCAGCTTGAAGAACCAAACTCCGTTGATATAAAACACAGGTTTATTTGCTTTTAAAACACAAAACACTCCATTCAGATAGATGGTTTAGCGCTTTCATCTGATCTCTCAGATTTCTTCAGAACCACCATTACCAGTTGACACACCCCTTTTAAATCCTATTTGGCGCCAAAAATTATTCAAAGTTTTAAAAAACATTAAAAACTTTTCAAAATATGAATTTCAATATTTAAAAACTATTTCATTCATCACTAACAAACCTGACATTTATATTATATACCTTGAATACCAATACAAGACAATTTTATTATATTTTATTTTATTTGTTATGTAGGCATATAAACATTTCATATTTGTATTTGTATAGTCTCCCTTCTTTAATTAAAATTATATATGCTAATGCAGAGTAGTATTAAAATTCAAATGAATAGCAAGCATGGATTCCCTAGGGCAATAAATCAATAGCCCAAACCAGTAAGTAATGCTTCATATTCTTGGTAAATCATTACATTGCATATTCACATTATGAATTATTTTCATTATACCAAGCTTCTAACAAGTCAAATTACTCAAAAATAATAATCTAGAACTAAATATTGTATTTTTTATCCTTAAATTCACAAGTAAACCCTTTCTAACCTGTACATTATGTTCTGAATAACGTAATGAAAATTGGTGTGTGTGAGACATTGTCTCCTTATGTAATAAGTATTTGTATCTCTGACATGTAGACTCACTTAACGGTTGCTAGCAAGCATGTGGCAGTTTACAGTGCCTCAGGGTATTCACTGTTAAAGGGCTGGCAACAAATGAGGTAGAGACAGACTGGTACTCATGGCTGATCTAGAAATTCCAGGTGGCGTGGAATTTGATGATGTTTGGTATATCTAAACGTGTTGGGGGAGCTGTGTGATATATACAATGAAGAAACGCAAAAAGTGCTGAAGCATTTCAACACTAGATTTCACAAACGCACTGCACTAAGTACAGCATTTTCCCAATGGTGTATGATATTTTTGGAGTTAAATCCATCAGCAGAGTTCCTGGCAGGTTGGTCATGTTGTAGACCAGCAAAATACAGCAGCAGCACCCATAAAGACAGGGTTAAAGCAGATGACAGGAGCACATAGTCCAATTAAAATTAACAATGCTATGTAAACAACAGTAATGCAGGTCAGAAACAGCAACAGCAGCCTCTTTTCTCACCAGGGAGGACCAGCTAGATTAACTTCAGATGCAAAATTACCGCATGGTATAGGATTTTAAATCAGCATTACCACACTCTTTTGTAGGAAAAAGTAAATAAGTCCACTTCCCAGATGGGACCATTTTTCACACAAAATCTGATATTAGAGCTCAAGGCACGTCAGTTGAGTCACAGCTCAGGACAATACAATGTTGGCATCTGCAAATCCAGGTTTAAAGCAGGCCACAAGCGCACACAGGCCAATAAAAGTTAATACTGTGTTGTAACCAATAATAATTCAAGCCGGAACCAAATACAGTAGACCCTTCTGTCACCAGATGCAGCTAGCTAGACCAATTTCAAATGCAGAATTACCACAAAATGAAGTAGAACTTTTAAATCAGCACTAGCACAGTCTAATGTATACAAAAACTCTAGAAGTGCTGCTCAGGTTTTGTGGGACTGGTTGTCAAATCAAAAATATGTTAGCAGAGTTCAAGGCAGGCTGATTGGGTCACATTCATGTACAATAGTAATTTCAAGGTAAGCAGATCTACAAATAACATACATTTTATCCTGCTTCACAGCAGTAACCATGCAGTTCACCCATTCGGCAGGTAGTCTATTTCTTAATTATGTCCATTTGCTCCATTCTGCTCATCTCCTTCCTGATTCCATTTCTCAAAGCTGCTTGAACATTTTTTAGAGCATACATTACTGTTAACATTGCAGGACCTGTCTGACTATAATAGGCATGGCAAACAGTCCAAACCAGTAAATAATTCCTCATACTCATAAAGAAAATCATTGCACTGCATTTCACATTATGAATTGTTTTCATTATAACATGCTTGTGACACATCACATAACCTACATTTAACTATCTGGGACTAAGTATATTGTTTTATTTTTTAATTCTTTAACAAGTAAACACTTTCTGACTTGCACATAATGTTCTGGATAAGTAGCTAATTTATACATTGATGCTTTCAGATTCAATGTTTTGGATGTTTGAACAGACATTACATTATACTCTGTGCCAGTTTGTCTAAACATTGTACTTTTTGATTATTAAGTTTGATCATATCTTTCCAGCTTTCCAACTAAATTTCTTGTCACATTTTTTCTGTATCCCTTTCTTGCAGAGTATTAACACTGTGTGTATTCTTAACACTTATTGTGGCACCAAACAATTCATATTTGTGATTTTATTTCATTGCATGTATTCTGTTTGATTAAAAAAATGCTACTTTTATATACACTTTAACACAATGATATCACTTTTGATGGCTTCCACACACTTGGTTTACTGCTGGACAGTTCTTTTTATTGTTAAGAGTCATGATTCATGATTCACGAAGACTTAGAATTCCAGGTCTCAAAATTACAATAGAGAGCCAGGCAAAACTTTTCAAGTGATGGTGAGGCTCACTCCAGTAGGACAGCAGCAACCTCTGAAATATTTATGAAGAGGCATCTGTACAAGATGAATTTATATTTCCTCTTTGGCTACGTTTGTTCATATTGTGTAGAGCTGATTTGGCCATGCAGAATTGTAATTGCTTTAAGTTTGTAAATATTTTTTCTGCAATCAAAAGCTAAAGTACGAAAAAAAAAAAAAAAGAATTTACAGACTGAATTATCAAGTTCCCAAGTGGAAAAGGATACAGGATTTGCAAAGATTATTCTAAATAATTCATATTGCAGCAAAGAAAATCAAAATGATAAAATAACATTCATCAATCATTTACAACTGAACACACCTGTAACCTAAACCTCCAATAGATAACGTGTTCTGCTACTGGAACACTAGATTTGCTTCCCCATCTGAAAATATGCCATTATTCTGCGGAATGAGATCCCCTAAACTCCTATGCAAGGGTAAATGGGACAGTCTTATTCATACTTCTATCTATGTAAATGCACCTACATGTAACAAGTCTACAAAGCAATGAACAAAACTTTCCTATTTTTTACTTCCAGAAAATATTTAGCTGATAAATACAGTTTACCAAACTTTCATTAAAAACACAATATAGAGATTGCTCAGGTGTAAATATACTACTGAAGTCCCACCAAATGCATTATGGTACAACACTGCACCCCATCCTAAATGGTCTTCTTTTACACCTTTCCTTCTCAGTGGATTCCAGAAGGGTAGTACTTGAATTTCTGTTCACATATTAGTACTACACTGCAGTAACACTTCCTGTTGAAATAAAACTGAAGAAATGAATGAACACTCACCTAAATAATAGATCTTTAATTCAGTTAGGCTACCCTCCCTCCTTTCCCTGCATTACTCTAGTTGCAGTGACTATGGTGAAAAAGAATTAAGAACAACTGAACCCACTTATCAACTGGGTCTAATGGTCTTAATGAATATTTTTTTGACAAGCATTATTGAGCTTATAACATTGTATATTTGGTGATTATTCCAACTCTCTTCATAAGGAGTTAGTACCACAATAGTGAAAAACAGCTATAATTATTCCATTGTCTATGGGAGTGACAACATTATTGTAGACAATTATTACCCTGTTAGTCTTCCATGTATTACTGAAAAATGTTTTGAAAAAGTATTATATTCTCAAGTCATCAAAAAGTTTCCCCCCCAACATGAATATTTTCAGCATGGGTTGTCACTAAGTAGATCTTGCTCAACCAACTTGACAAGTTTCTATCAGAATGTATAGGAATCTGTTGATGTGGGTCTGTCAGTTGATGCAATTTATTGAGATCTTGCTAAAGTAATTTATTCTCTGCCTCATGTTGAAATTGTGTCCTCTTTGCATAAAGTTGGCATTAAGCAGTACGCTATTAAGTGGATCGATAACTGATTAAGTAACAGAACTTTTAATGTCAGAACTAATAATATTACATCTAAGGACAATATGGCTATGGTGAGGTTCATGTCTGACCTTCCCATTCAGAAAAGTATATTAATCAATAAGTTGGCTGATGACATTAAGGTTGGGTTGGCTCAATTATTGATCGAGCGAAAGATCATGCTATATTACAAGGTTATTTTAATTCTTTTGTTGCTGAATAAGCACATGCAGTTCAATGTCAGCAAAAACTAAAGCATTACATTTTGGTAGTAATAATCCCCGCTATACATATGTTTTAGAAAATGTTATCTTAAGCTGAGAAAAAAAAGTCTGAAGATCTGGGTTTGGCAGTAGACAATAGGCTGAAGTATGCAGATAATCTCTGACTAGTTACTGTTGGAAAATCCTGTGTTCTGGCTGGTGTGATTCTCAAACAATCTGGAAATATATCGCTGATTGATAAGTATATTTCTCGGCATTTGAACCTTTCAGAGTTCTGCTTTGTCTTAATTTTGCCTGACTGAATTATTTTATATATTTTCTGGCATTGTTTTATGTTTCTCATCTGTTCTGAAACTGCTTACCCCCTATCTCTGAGGTGTAGTTTATAAAACTGGTCTAACAGCTTTTGTGTTATCTGATTGTTTCAAGGCTTGCTGATTTAAAAATAGTTTCTGTTTATAAATTATTGCATACACTGTTGGAAACTCCTAGGTTCTGGCTGGTGTGATTCTCAAACAATCTAGAAATATATCGCTGATTGATAAGTATATTTCTTGCCATTTTAACCTTTCAGAGTTCTGCATTGTCTTAATTTTGCCTGACTGAATTATTGTTTGCCTGACTGAATTATGTTATATATTTTCTGGTATTGTTTTATGTTTCTCATCTGTCCTGAAACTGCTTACCCTCTATCTCTGAGATGGAGTTTATAAAACTGGTTTAACAGCTTTTGTGTTATTTGATTGCTTCAAGGCTTGCTGATTTAAAAATTGTTTCTGTTTGTAAATTCTTGCATACACTGTTGGAAACTCATGGGCTCTGGCTGGTGTGATTCTCAAACAATCTGGAAATATATCGCTGATTGGTAAGTATATTTCTTGGCATTTTAACCTTTCAGAGTTCTGCATTGTCTTAATTTTGCCTGACTGAATTATTGTTTGCCTGATGAATTATTTTATATATTTTCTAGCATTTTTTATGCTTCTCATCTGTCCTGAAACTGCTTACCCACTATCTCTGAGGTGGAGTTTATAAAACTGTTCTAACAGCTTTTGTGTTATCTGATTGCTTCAAGGCTTGCTGATTAAAAATAGTTTCTGTTTGTAAATTATTGCATACACTGTTGGAAACTGCTGGGTTTGGGCTGGTGTGGTTCTCAAACAATCTGGAAATATATTGCCGACCACAAGCTAATCAGCCTAGACAGCCACATCCCACTTTCACCCCCCATTAGGGAAACCACTGTAAAAAATTCTCCAAAGCCAACTTCACACTTCTTAAGACAGAAGTGGCAAACTTCACGACACCCATGCAGATGGACAATAGAGGTACGACTGCTGAATCCTACACAAATGCACTTTATAAACACTTACACGAGTGCATGGGTTGTGCTATCCCTAACAGAACCAAGATGCTATCCTCCATAAAAAGGAAGCCAAATCTGGTGGCCCCCTGCCATAAGCAAACTCTACAACAGAAGAAAGAGACTGTTGCAAAAAAGAGTAAAATCCCATGACTGGAAGAACTCCCTGGACAGTCTCAGTAAGGAGCTGAGATCCCTCATAAAATCCTCCAAAGCTAGTTATGAAAACAAAAACGCCACTGATTCTAAAGACAGCCACAAAGCGTTCTAGAGCTATGTCAAGAATCTCAATGGCAACACTCACATCTGCTGAGTTATAGCACAATGGCACTAAATATACAGAACCAACTGATATTGCCAACATCCTGGCAGATAGGTTCAGTGCTAACTTTACCCCCCCCCCCCTTACCCCCTAAAGGGCCCATGTCTATACTAGAAGAATGCAAAGTTCCTGTAATCATGGCTGCACAGGTAAAAAGCACACTCTCCAAAGCCAAGAACACAGCATTCATGCGACCTGACAGCATCCCAGGCTGAATTCTACATGAACTACAGAATGAACTGGCACCCCACCTAAGCACCATATTCAATCTTAGCCTCATCTCAGGCTTTGTGCCCACTGAATGGCAAACAGCGACGGTTATCCCACTCCACAAAGGGGAAGCCACCCGGGAACTACCGTCCCATTAGCCTAACGAGCCTGGTCTGCAAGGCCATGGAACTTATCATCATGGAACATATAAACAAAGACATTGGTAATCTCCAAACTCTGGACCCCACGCAGCTCAGGTTTGTAAAAGGCAGATCATGTCTCCTAAACCTGATTGACTTCTTTGAAGCAGTCACCAAAGCCATAGATGAGGGTAAGGTGGTTCACACAGCCTATTTGACACAATCCTCCACTCTGGAATTATAGATAAACTCACTAAAATAGGTATAAATACCTACGTCACAAGATGGGTTGCCAACGGGCTCACTGACAGAACTCACACTGTGAAAGTAGCAGACTCCAAATCCAACTTCAGACCAGTGACAAATGTAGTACCACAGGGTTCAGTCCTGGGTCCTGTCCTGTTTGGTATGTACTTTTCTGAAGTACAGGCTAACACAGAAGGTCTTTGGCTAATGAAGTTCTCAGATGACTGCAAACTAGGAACCATAATTGAAACTCCTAACGATGAGGACATCCTACAAAAGGGCCTCACTCAGACAGATGCCTGGTGTCAAAGCCATGGCCTCAAGCTCATTGACAAAAAGTGCATTGTCATCCCCTTTGGTAAAAACTCTGTACCCATGAGCTACCACATAGGTGGTAGTCTACTTAACACTGAAAGTGTGATAAGAGACCTTGGGACACAGGTGGACAGTAGTCTTTCCTTTGATAATCACATCACCACAGTAGTCAGGAAATCCTTCTACATGGCACACCACATACAAAAGGTTTCTCATCCAGGAAAAAAGAGGTCATTGTTCCCCTCTACTTGTCACTCATTAGACTCATTATAGGGTACAACACCCCTTTTGGTATGTAAATCACAAGACATCTACAACAACTGGAAAGGCCGCAGAAGTACCTCACAAAGAGGATTACTGGCCTCAAACAGATGCCCTACATAGACTGTCTCAAAAAACTCCAGGTTTACTCCATCACACATTGCCTACTCAGAGGCGATCTCTGCCTAACATAAAAAGCTGTGTCAAACTCAGAGCTGTTGGACATGCTCCACTTAAAGAAATCCCATTCTCTCCAAGCTACACGCTCTAGGGACCTAAACCTTGTCACCACAATTAAAAGAACATGCTGGAGGGATAGATTCCTGTCCCAGAGACTTCCCATACTCTGAAACAAACTACCTATCTAAATCAAACAAAGCTCTTCATTAGCACTCTTTAAGAAAAATCTTGATGATTGGATGAGAAATAGGAAATTCACCCCTGGGATCACCTCTGTGGCTCTGCTCGCCAGGGGCACGGAATAATAATTTTCTTGGGTGGCGAAAGCCAGGGTACCTTTTTGGCTAGGCTTGTATAGGCCCTAGGGCCGATAGCCTAGTACCTACCTATGAACCTATGAACCTATAAGTTATGAAGAAATGCTATGCAGTAATTACAGATATTTTAAGTAGGATGACTAGTCATAATGGCAGAGTATTGCTCCTTCTTTACAAGGATGTTGTGAGACCATATATAGTGTACTGTTCAACAGTCTGAGTTTATATTCCACTCAGTTACATAGACTAGAGAGAATCCAAATGTTTTATACAAGGCACACTGTTGGAGTTAAGCATCTAATTTATAGGAGAAGGTTGTAATATTTGTCACTTTTTTCCATAAATTATACACTGGTGAAAGGACATTTTATAGTAGTCTATAAATGCATGTTTATTGCCTTATTATCAGCTACCTTCAGATTAGAATTTAAGTGGCGTAGTTTAGGCAATAGAAATAATTGTTTCCTTGTGAATATACCAGTATGCAACACTATTCAACAGGAAAATATCATTTTATTCTAGGGCTGGAAAACTGTGGAATGAATTGCCTTTAGGAATTAGAAAGGCTTTAGCACTGGAGTATTAAAAGCTGATATTGATAAATTGTTTGGTAACAGAGCTTTGAAGTGCACATCTATAGGTGGCAAACTCATAAGGTCTTGACTAAGGCTCTGAGTTTATAATCTGTTGAACACATTGCACTGAATCCTACACAGCTATAAGAAAAAAAAAACCCTGCTGTGAGAGACCTCTTACTTTTCTGTGTGAGCCTCTTTCTTTTCTCAGGCAATATAAGCATTCATTGGAAGATGCACAAATTAGCTCAGACCAGCACACAAGACGTACATCAATGCCATCATTCAAAAGATCTGTAAAGACTTGATTTGCAACATGGCTTCTGTTATGAAAATTCGTATGATTGTCAACACCAAGAAAATAAACTGCTGTAATATTTATTTTTTGAATATATATTGGTGAGCTGAGTACTCATTGAACTGCACATTCTACTATTGTAGCAGTTATTATTTTACATATTTCACAGCTAGTGAAGAAAGTGTGCTGGACTTGACAGATTTATGGTTAGCCAAAAGAACCACAGGACTGAGATAAGTCTTCAGGTCAAACACCAGTCGACTCCAATAAACTCCAGTAACAGATAACTTTTATTAAAATCATATGAAATAAAAGCACAAGCGCTTTCGCAGGAATAATCCTGCTTCATCAGATGCTTAAAAAACTACCTAATTAAGCTGATTTAAATGCATTTTCAAGTTGTCACATGTCAATAAAATCACATGACTCCAGGTAATCACATGATATACAATAAACGCATAAAAATGTACAAAAATGCTTAAACATCACATACTTCACTTATAAACATCAATTTATAAACAAGAATTAATCATTTCAAGGACAAAAATAAATTTAAATCCACAAACTGAAAGCAATGAACAAACAATAACTTTTCACCTATATATAGTAACGCTATCTGTCATTTAAACAAAAATCTAGATTTCAGCCTATGTCTAAGTGGAACATGGTCATTAAGACCATGTCCTGCATCACCTCTTAGCCGCACAATCCATTTTGCTTCCAGTTCTTCAGTCAGATTGCATATGTTCCCTCCCCTTATACTTTCAAAAACTCTCCCTATTGCTAAAAACTTAAATGTATGCTCAGAGCTGGTACTAATCACATGTTTAGTTAAGGCACTCACTTTATTTCTTTTTCTGATGTAATATACATGCTCTCTTATCCTTTGTGTAAAAGTCCTGTCAGTTTTCCCAACATAGAATTTCCTACACTCCATGCAATAAGCTAAATAAACTATATGAGTGCTGTCACATGTAGAGTTAACTTTAATCTCATAGGTCTTATTCTGATAAGGATGTATAAACTGTGAATTTACATCTATGTATGCACAGAAAGAACAATGACCACAAGGTCTCATTCCAGTAATCTCTGGTCTATTATGTACTTCCTTCGGATAACATAAATGTCTTTTCAAAGACTTAGTATTTCTAAATGGGAACCTCAGTTCAGAGTCTATCAAATTAGAAATATCCTTGTCTGTCATTAAGATGCCCCAATGCTTACGTACAATATTCATATAAGAATTAACATTATTTGAATAGTATAAAGATACTCTTAATTTAGTATTAAGGGCATGACTATTCCTTCTCTCATTGTCTCTTTCTTTTTTGTATTGTGAAAAATAAGGTCTAGCTTTGGTATTTCTTAAACCCTTAATTTCTGTAACATTGGTTTCCATGAAGTTTCCACCATATCCTCTTTCAATAAGATTCTTTCTAGCTGTATCAACCTGCCTATGAAAGTCCATTTCACGAACACTAAGTCTTGAGACTTTAAATAGCTGATTATGCACCACATTTCTAAATATATATGCGGGGGGGGGGTGCATGCTGTTTCTAGAGAGCAAATGATTAACATGACAGTCTTTTCTATGTAATCTAGTAAACATTTTTTGTTCAGCATCCACTGCAATCATTACATCCAGCAAATTTATCTGACTAGTAGAGTAAGCATATGTACATTTTAAGAAAGTAGTACTACTATTAATACACTCCACAAACTCTTTAAAAACATCTACCATGACTTTCCATGCAATAAATAAGTCATCCACAAACCTCCTAAAAAATATATATAATGATTGTACAGACCTTGCAAAATATGCCTTAATTCCCACATTACCATCACTGCATTGGCATAGCTATTGGCACATGAGGTGCCCATAGCTATGTCACTGTGCTGTAAAAACATCTCATTACCAAAGATGAACACATTATTTTCAAGTACTATAGCCAATAGTATGCTAACCATTGTAATTTTCTCCTCTGTAAAACTTGAGAATTCCGTAAGAAATCAACAATGGTGTTAAAGCCAGAACAATTGGATATGACAGTAAATAATGAAACAATGTCTAAGGTGACTAATAACATATCATTACCTGACATATTCACTGAACACGTATATAAATCCTTTAGAAAATGTTCCATATCCATAAGCACATGTTGAATATCATTCAATATAGGCCTTAACAACTTCTCTAAATAAATTGAAATTGATTCTGTGCACCAGTTTCTACCAGACACAATCGGTCGCATAGGAGGGTGCACAGAATCTTTATGCAATTTTGGGAGCCCTTGTATGATAGGTATGGTAGGATGAGGAATCAAAAAATATTGCAACATTCCTTGGTCAATTAAGTTCATAGCAAACAACTCCTTAACACTCTTTGTAACATTTGCAATATACATCTCGACTCTATCCTTATGTATTTTCATATAAAAATCATTCTTATATAGCATATCAAGCATAACTCCTTCATACTACAACCTAACACCACAATAGGACCACCTTTATCAGCTGGTCTAATTATGATACTAGTGTTGTTCTCTAAGTCATGTAAGGCATCAATCTCACTTTTAGTTAAATTAAATTGTTTCTTTCCATACTTCTTATCAATGCAGTGACGCATGTTCTACTTATATATATCATCAAGCACTTTTTCTCAAAAGCATTAACTAAGCTATTCAGCGGTGGTACAAAAGTGCTACGTTTTTTACAAATATCATTGCTTCGTATTTGAGAGTCACTGCTATACATTAATTTCAACATTAAATTTCTTGTAAACATTTTAATGTCAAATATTACATCAGTACGGGTGCTATAGCTGGTTGGTATAAAAGATAGACCTTTACTTAAAACATTTATCTCAGTATCAGTCAAAACATATTTCAATATATTCCATACTAGACCTTTTTGAAAAATGCCTTCTTTATATTGTTTGGACTCATCAGACTTCCTTCTAGTTTCCTTTTCTGTCTGCTTCCGCTCTGCCCATGATAATGTTCCTTTATCTGAGGTTTCATAGGCAAAGGGAACATAAGTTTCTGCTGCCTGAAAGGGGCTGATAGAGACTCCCTCATAGGGGTATTCATTTCAGTAAGGTTCCTGGAGTTAAAAGAGTTATGAACCTGCGCTGTGACCTGGTATATAGTTTTCCTCCTGGCCCCCGGTTCTCTGTTGTTTATGTTGTCGGATGGTTTAACGTTCATCATCACACTGTTCTCCACAGGAACAGCAGTCTCAACATTCGTTGACATGCTATCACTCACCGAACTATCGCCTCATTGGATGGTATAGTCCCACAAGGTGGAGTTATCGATATGGCAGTTTCATTTGATTTAATTGCTGTCTGTCTACTATCAGAGAACTTGGGCCAAGTAAACATGTTACCCAGCTGAAAGTCTTGCCGATCCCTTAAGACCTTCTTCTTTTTTATTTTCAATAATTTCCTCTCATATGAGGATAAAGAATCCATGATTTCAGCCAAATAATCATCAATATTAATAGACATGTACTGTCTTTGTAAATTTGCATACTTAATTCTAGCAGATTCATTTAATGTCTTAACCTCCCACTCAGCTGCAGCAATAAGAAGCCTCAAATAGCCCATGCTAGTACTAAGGTTCAATTTCTGCCATTCTGAGAGTAATTCCGCATCACAGTCAATATAAGAAGGCATTTTTAGCACTCGCAAACCACAAGGTACTATTCCCTCTTTGAAACAAATTTCAAGATGATATTTCGGGAACTGACTGCATTTGAGCTTGAATAGTTCCTTCTCAATGGCAAACAGTTTACTCTTTTAGGCTATAAAATGTATCTTTGGTACAGCACTGCTGCCTTCATCCATTATGTAATTAGTTAAAGGATTTACATTACCATTAATTGCCATTAATATTCTTTAAGTAAAAGTCCATCTTTGTGATATTACCTCGATTTTGAGGAACAGGGTTGTAGTCCAATTCAACAATCCCGTCGCCTTCTGCCATAATGCAGGACATGGAGGCAAGAAATATGAATACCAACAACAAGAAAACAGCCACCTACACTTTCCTGGTATCTGCGTCCAGATAAAACTCAATCAACCAAAAGAACCCTAAGACTCAGATAAGGTTTCAGGTCAAACACCAGTCAACTCCAATAATCTCCAGTAACAGAGAACTTTATTAAAATCACATGAAATAAAAGCACAAGCACTTTCACAGGAAAAATCCCGCTTCATCAGATGCTTATAAAACTACCTAAGTAAGCTGATTTAAATACATTTCCAAACTGTCACATGTCAATAAAATCACATGATTCCAGGTAATCTCATGATATGCAATAAACACATAAAAATGTACAAAAATGCTTAAAAATCACATACTTCACTGATAAACATCAATTTATAAACAAGAATTTATCAATTCAAGGACAAAAATACATTTAAATCCACAAACTGAAAGCAATGAACAAACAATAACTTTTCACCTATATATAGTAATGCTAGCTGTCATTTAAACAAAAATCTAGATTTCAGCCTATGTCTAAGTGGAACATGGTCATTAAGACCATGTCCTGCATCACCTCTTAGCCACACAATCCATTTTGCTTCCAGTTCTTCAGTCTGATTGTGTATGTTCCCTCCCCTTATACTTTCAAAAACTCTCCCTATTGCTAAAAACTTAAATGTATGCTCAGAGCTGGTACTAATCACATGTTTAGCTAAGGCACTCACTTTATTTCTTTTTCCTGATGTAATATACATGCTCTCTTATCCTTTGTGTAAAAGTCCTGTCAGTTTTCCCAACATAGAATTTCCTACACTCCATGCAATGAGCTAAATAAACTATATGAGTGCTGTCACATGTAGAGTTAACTTTAAACTCATAGGTCTTATTCTGATCTGGATGTATAAACTGTGAATTTACATCTATGTATGCACAGAAAGAACAATGACCACAAGGTCTCATTCCAGTAATCTCTGGTCTATTATATACTTCCTTCGGATAACATAAATGTCTTTTCAAAGACTTAGTGTTTCTAAATAGGAACCTCAGTTCAGAGTCTATCAAATTAGAAATATCCTTGTCTGTCATTAAGATGCCCCAATGCTTATGTACAATATTCATATAAGAATTGACATTATTCAAGTAGTATAAAGATACTCTTAATTTAGTATTAAGGGCATGACTATTCCTTCTCTTATTGTCTCTTTCTTTTTCATATTGTGAAAAATAAGGTTTAGCTTTGGTATTTCTTAGACCCTTAATTTCTGTAACATTGGTTTCTATGAAATTTCCATTATGTCCTCTTTCAATAAGATTCTTTCTAGGTGTATCAACTTGCCTATGAAAGTCCATTTCACGAACACTAAGTCTTGAGGCTCTAAATAGCTGATTACTCACCACATTTCTAAATATATATGGGGGTGCATGCTGTTTCTAGAGAGCAAATGATTAACATGACAGTCTTTTCTATGTAATCTAGTAACATTTTTTTGTTCAGCATCCACTGCTGTCATTACATCCAGAAATTTTATCTGACTAGTAGAGTAAGCATACGTAAATTTTAAGAAAGTAGTACTACTATTAATATACTCTGCAAACTCTTTAAAAACATCTACTATGCCTTTCCATGCAATAAATAAGTCATTCACAAACCTCCTAAAAAATCTCATTACCAAAGATGAACACATTATTTTCAAGTACTATAGCCAATAGTTTGCTAATCAGTGTAATTTCCTCCTCTGTAAAACTTGGGAATGCCATAATGTCCTCCACAGGAATAGCAGTCTCAACATTTGTTGACATGCTGTCACTCACCAAAGTAACTATCGGCTCATTGGATGGTATAGTCCCACAAGGTGGAGTCATCGAGATGGCAGTTTCATTTGATTTAATTACTGTCTCGCTACTATCCGAGAACTTTGGCCAAGTAAACACGTTACCCATCTGAAAGTCTTGTTGATCCCTTAAGACCCTCTTCATTTTTATTTTCAATAACTTCCTCTCATATGAGGATAAAGAATCCATGATTTCAGTCAAATAATCATCAGTATTAATTGACATTTACTGTCTTTGTACAGAGGAGAAAATTACATTGATTAGCAAACTATTGGCTATAGAACTTGAAAATAATGTGTTCATCTTTGGTAATGAGATGTTTTTACAGAGCAATGGCATAGCTATGGGCACCTTGTGTGCCAATAGCTACGCCAATGCTGTGATGGTAATGTGGGTATTAAGACATATTCTGCAAGGTCCATACAATCAGTATGTACTTTTTTTTAAGAGGTTTGTGGATGACTTATTTATTGCATGGAAAGGCACCATAGATGTTTTTAAAGAGTTTGTAGGGTATATTAATAGTAGTACTACTTTCTTAAAATTTATGTATGCTTACTCTACTAGTCAGATACATTTTCTGGATGTAACAATTGCAGTGGATGCTGAACAAACACTTTTTAGTAGATTACATAGAAAAGACTGTCATGTTAATCATTTCCTCTCTAGAAACAGCATGCACCCCCCCATATATATTTAGAAATGTGGTGCGTAATCAGCTATTTAGTGTTTCAAGACTTAGTGTTCATGAAATGGACTTTCATATGCAAGTTGATATGGCTAGAAAGAATCTTATTGAAAGAGGATATGGTGGAAATTTTATAGAAACCAATGTTACAGAAATTAAGGGTCTAACAAATACCAAAGCTAAACCTTATTTTTCACAAAACGAAAAAGAAAGAGACAATGAGAGAAGGAATAGTCATGCCCTTAATACTAAATTAAGAGTATCTTTATACTGTTCGAATAATGTAAATTCTTATATGAATATTGTACGTAAGCATTGGGGCATCTTAATGACAGACAAGGATATTTATAGTTTGATAGACTCTGAACCAAGGTTCCTATTTAGAAATACTAAGTCTTTGAAAATACGTTTATATTATCCGAAGGAAGTACATAATAGACCAGAGATTATTGGAACGAGACCTTGTGGTCATTGTTCTTTCTGTGCATACATACATGTAAATTCTCAGTTTATACATCCAGATCAGAATAAGACCTATGAGTTTAAAGTTAACGCTACATGTGACAGCACTCATATAGTTTATTTAGCTCATTGCATGGAGTGTAGGAAATTCTATGTTGGGAAAACTGACAGGAATCTTAGACACAAATGGATGTGTCCCTGCTCCTTTCCTACTTGAACCCCAAACTCTTCCCTGACTCTCCATACTATTCCTTACAACTTCCATCTGAGTTCAACTACCACTACCTGACTGTTCTCTACCCCACTAATTGTACTACATTTATCTCTTTCTGAACTCCAGCCTTTGACACATATCATCCACAACTGCACACTTCTACTAAAACTTTTCCCACCTTCAGAATGTTCCATTGCCTAATTAATATTTTACCCATTTCTGCTACATTTGATGTAAATACTGCCATTTGTACTTTGCCTCTAATTAACTTCACCTTTGTCTTATTATCTCAGTTTAATATGTATGAGCTATCTTTTATAATCTATACTGTAATTTCTATATTGTAATTTGCTTGTTTTATACTGTACTGCTTTACATTGTAATTTGCTTAGTTATGGAGCTTTTCTCCCCGGGCATCCACTGAAAATGGGTGCTTCTGGCCCAGTGGACTTCCCCAGTTATCAAACTGAAATATATAAATAAATATTCTGCACATCAGTTTTTCTGACTGTCCTCAGCACTAGAAGGTACTTGAATCATCCAGAAGGTTAAGCTTATTCAATGTAAAGGAAGGTAGCATAAGTTAAAAAAGGAATACATCTGTACTGTGTAACAATGGCAAGTCCGGTAGCTGACTCATCCCCTACTGTTTACACATGGATGAAGCTTCTGCAGATTACCCAAACAATTTCTGTGGCACTCCATTAAAGGTTGCAAATAATTAGAAAAGTGATAGAAAACAAAAACAAGGTTGCAGACACACATATCTGATGATTATATTTTGCTTTGTACTACTGAACAGGTTTACTGTTTCATCTAGATGTGATGTTAATGTTTTTTGCAGGCAGCAGTTGTCTATATTTTGTGATTTTATCACTAATACCCACATTTCAAATTAACCTCATGCATTGTTCACTTTAGAACTCCTGAGCTGATCTTTCTCTTCTTTAAGCCTTAGTAACTAAATGTGTTGGCCATTACGACCCCTTAGGTTTCCAATGAAACAACTGACATTTGATGCTCTTATACCTTATATTCACAGTTGCTTTCATTTTAACACCCATGTTTGTCTTGTCTTCCCTAGTTACTGTAAAAAGGTGGTTTGTTTTTGAAAGCAGTCGATCCTGCCTGACCTTTTACTGTTGCATTTTATATAAATTAAAACTGACACAGTGAAAAAAGTATTGTTAACAACTTCTATACAAGTGCCTGCAGCTTAGTTTTCTCATACATGCCTATTAAAGGTCAGTTAAATGGCAAAATTGATCAGAGTTTTTTCTTTGGAAGGGTACATATTGCTGCCATGATTATTTAAGTTTAAAGCAGGAATGGAAGCAAGTAATTCAAAAATATTTCCCAAAATAGGCCAAATGTGTAGCCAGTCTTTTAAGTGATTCCTCTGTACATGCATAATGCATAGCTTTGACTGATAAAGGCTCCCACAAACATATGTACACACACACACACACACACACACACACACACACACACACACACACACACACACACACACACACAGACACACACACACACACACACACCCACACACCCACACACACACACACACACACACACACACACACACACACACACACACACACATTAGAGAAGAGTTCAGAGAGGTGCTGAGCTTTGAATCCTGTTTAAAATCATATTGTTAATACTGCCTCCGTTTTGCCTTTTTTCCTTGTGTGCACAACATTCACTTTCTGACAGCAGTTCAAAACCTTAATAGCCATCAACTTAGCATTATTGCATGCGCATCATCCTTGCTGAATGAGTACTTTGGTATAGTAGCAAAGTATCCCTTAATCTGCTGCTCTTAATTCTGTTTTATGCTTTATAGAGGAATCAGTATCTGTTTTTTCTCTCCCTGAATTCGGCATACATGGTGTGTCATAACCATAGAACGTAAAATGCTGCCTGTCCAGTGATATCTCCATGTAATATCATAAAGGATGTTACTCCTGTATTACTCAGGATGTATAAGGTCATGCAAACAACTATGCTGGTTTTCTTCCAAATAAGAACCATCTTTGGATAATCAGACCATAGATGACAGTGGTCCATTCTTAGACCATCTGTACTTCTCCATCACTTCATTTCTGCTGTGACTCTGTATTTTAAGTTGAACATTTGCAAGGAACTTTTCTTTTATAATAAATAAGTTTGTCTTCATTTCTGGTAACTCTCTTCACATCGGAAAGTGTACATTATCATATTGGATGACAGACTTTGTGAAATTCTACTTCATTTATAGTTACTTCTTGTACCCAACTGGGTACCCAGAAAATAAATAAATAAACACTTCCCAGTAAGCACCTACTTCCTACATCACACAAAATCATCCTATCATGCTGTAGAACAGAATGACACACCTGCGGTAGGTTCATAGGTTGGTACTAGGCTATTGGCACTAGGGCCTATACAAGCTTAGCCATAACAATTCCATGGCTATTTCTTCCCACACTATTTACTTTCCTGGACCCTTGTCTAGCAGGGTGACTGACATGATCCCTGGGGTGAATTTCCTTTCTCCCATCCAATCATCAAGGTTCCTTTTGAAGAGGGCCAAAGAGGCGCTCTGCTTGACATGTATGGGCAGTCTATTCCAGAGTCTGGGGAGCCTCTGGGTCAGGAACCTATCCCTCCAGCATGTTTTGTTTATTGTGATGACAAGGTTTAGATCTCTGAAGCGTGTGGCTCTGAGGGATTGAGATTTCTTTAAGTGTAGCATGTCCAGCAGGTCTGGGTTTGACATGGCCTTGTATGTTAAGCAGAGATCGCCTCTGAGTAGACGATATGCGACAGAGTATAGCTGGAGTTTTTTAAGGCGCTCAGTGTAGGGCATCTGCTTTAGGCCTGTGATTCTTTTAGTGAGGTATTTCTGTGGCCTTTCCATTTGTTGCAGATGTCTTGAGAGGTACATACCAAACAGGGCTTTGTATTCTATAATGGGTCTAATGAGGGATGAGTACAGTGGGACAATGACCTCATTTTTTTCTGGATGAAAAGCCCTTAGTGATGAGGTGTGCCACATAGAAGGATTTCCTGACAGTTGTGGTGATGTGGTTATCGAAGGTGAGACCACTGTCCACCTGTGTCCCTAAGTCTACCTAAGCCCTAAGGTTCCACAACTTTTTTTTCTAAGTGTCACAACACGTCACTCCATTAGCAACATGTGTACAAACGTTCATATGTTCTGATACAATTTTATATGGGCTGTGCTCCACTGAACTGAATAAGGCTGGACAAAGAATACTGTTTAACTTTGTAGTGGCCCTGTGGAGGTAAAAAAAAAAGGTAACAGTTTGATTAAGATAGATGTTAGTAAGAGTTAACCTAAATGGTAACAGCTTGATTGTGAAAACTTTTAATAAAAGGTAACATAAAAGGTATCAGCTTGATTGTTAATAGAGTTTAGTAAAAGGTGACATATAAAGTGACAGCTTGGCTATGATAGATTTTTCATAAGATGACACTGTCTTTTACCTGTAAGTAGCCACTAAATGTAAAACAACATTCTTTGGTCAGTTCCTGTCCAGTTCTGTGGAGCTTTCCCTTATACAGTACTATGTACATGTCCCTGCGTTCTTAATTGTGGGGCTGCAACAGTGAATGGAGCAACCTGGTGAAGGGATCAGAATATGAAGTTATGATATGAAGGACACTTCAGAACTAATATTATGTTTTCAATGAGGAAAACAGACTATTAGGTGCATGAAGAAGGCAGTTACCCTCCACAAGTACTGCACATATTTTACACTGAAATGTCAGCTTTAAATACTGCAGAGGATGATGCTAATAATGAGTGATTATGTAAATAAAGCAGGATGTCATCAGAGCTAATAATCATTTGCCTGATTCACATTTTACATGGCAACTTGATATTTTCATTTCCCACTCCACACACTGTGCTTAGATAATGTGTCAAATTAGTATATGCAGCCTATGATGAGATGCGAATGCTGCTGGAGCCATGGTTTCCACTAAGCTCCTCTGTTTTTAAAAGTCATACAAAATATGTTAAAACGAGGGTGTCAAAACTGTGGAAGCAGTACTCTAGCTATTTCTTATCAGTTCCAGTACTGGTTATATCGTTCTGAGCTGCAAAAATGTAAGCAATATTTATGACTTACTTACTCTGTTCTATTCTTGTTATATACTACCCATGTGTACAACAATCAGCTTAATACTTTTATTGGTCTGTGAGATACTGCTGTATATTACCTCTCTGAATTGTTATAAACAATTTTGTACTGTCTGAAATTATATATGCTTCTGCTATTTAATGAATTCTACTTATTCTGTTCTATTCTAATCTTGCTATTTGCAAGTTATTTAAATGTTGCCATTCATTTGTTTTCTACTGTAGTCTACTTGAGTGGCATGTTGGCCACTTTTTACTATATACAATTATAATGTTATCCCACATAGTATTTGTTGCAAGTGTTGTCCAGCAGTGATGGAAACAAGAACTGATCTGATCCCTTCAAGAGGTTGCTCTAGTCACTGTTGTATAAGCATTTATACATACATATATATATATATATATATATATATAAATAAAACATATCTCGCTTGTGCTCTCTCTCTCTCTCTATATATATATTATATATATATATATATATATATATATATAGCCAGTATCTTACTTCATGTGATAATTTCCTGCTTGTGGTTCCAGATGGGCAACCATCCAAGTGAAAATCACTGTGGAACACCTTCTTCAGCAAGTATTAGTGTCCTGAACTCATTTGTAAGCTTAGGGCATGGATGCAGTGAACTATCTGTCTGCTGCAGTGGTGATAGCTGGCATTGATGTATTTATTATTTCTTAACTTGGCAGTGGGTGGCACAGTGGTTAACTTGCTGGGATGAATTCAGTGCAGAGTCTCTGTGTGTGTTTCTTCTGGATACTCTGGTTTCCTCTCACATCCCAGAGACATGCCACTAAGTGAATTACTGCTCTTCTAAATATTTATAGATATTCATGCATAGCGTGTGTGTGTGTGTGTGTGTGTGTGTGTGTGTGTGTGTGTGTGTGTGTGTGTGTGCATGTGTATGCGTGTGTGTGTGTGTGTGTGTGTGTGTGTGTGTGTGTGTGTGTGCGTGTGTGTGTGTGTGTGTGTGTGTGTGTGTGTGTGTGTGTGTGTGTGTGTGTGTGTGTGCACGTGTGTGTGTGCGCGCGTGCGTTTGCGTCCTGTAAGACTTCAGTCCCATCTATGATTAGTTTCTGTTTTACACCTTTGCTTCCCAGGATAGGATCTCGTCCCCAGTATTCCTTAATAGCTGAAGTAGGTATAGGAGAATGAATGAATAAGTGGATAGTTGAGTTGATCCAATGACTTGGGCCCTAGGAAAAAAAAAAATTAAAAGAAATACTACAAATAGTTATATAGTCATTACAGAAGTTACATGATTAAAAAAAAACAGTTTATTACTGAAGTTACTCACACACACACACAGTTGTAATAAATACGCTTGCAGTCAGCAATATTCTATCAGGACAGCCATCATCAGGAATATACTTGTTGATAACAATAATACTTTGAGTGATTTCAGTGCTTCAATACATTGTCACTACTGGAACAGCCAATCATCCAAAGCACAGCTAGAACCTAATTTAGGCTCCACCTAGTACCTACCCTATAAATCCAATTACACTGCGAATCTTCCACCGAGGAAAAGAGAGGTGAAGTGAGGAGGGATAGAATGAGGGTTAGAACTGGAGCAGTGAAATCACAGGAATTGAATTGCTCCAGAGACACACTTAAAACACCGTCGGACTTGACCTTGGAGTTTATGAAGGGTAAAGCAAAAAGATATCAAAGAAATGAGATGCGTCTCTACAAACTGCAGATCAGGTGCAAGTTGGCACAATCGCTGAGATGTTAACCCAAGTACTCACCGAGGAAATATACCAACTCCAAGATTCCACTACAGTGTCGAAAAAGGCAAATCTCTGATGATGGACAACCATTGTTTTTCCTATGAAAAATTTCGATGACACATCTGTTTGATGAAGTGAGGTTTCGACAAAGTGGGTTTGATAAATAGCGATTCGATGAAGTAAGTATTCGACAATATGATATAAAACTGGACAAGCCTTTATTGGCCTGAATGCAACCATAAAGACCTTAAAAGTAAACAAAAAATCATGGACATTCACAAGCCATGTAGCTGAAACACTAACTGTTCTTAAGGGGTTCATCTGCATATATCCCATGGGTCTCCACTACAGGAGGTTTAAGGTATCAGACATTGTAAACTCTAGCTTGTCTGAGTTTTTCTTGCAGTTTTTACTGAATGGTTTGTCTGTGTATCCTTTTTACCATTTGGTTTGGATGTTTCTTATGTGGAATAGTGTCAAAAGCCTTAGAGGTATATCATCATCAGTGATATATATATATATATATATATATATATATATATATATATATATATATATATGGTTTCATATGAAACCATCAAAGTAACACAACATCGAGTCTCACATCATCGAGACCAAAACATCGTAAAGTGAAACCAGCGAAAACGGAAATCATTGAGTTGCACAACATCGAAATATAAAACACGAACACGCACAACACCCTGTGACAGTCCCATGCAGTAAATAAACAATAATCGGCGGCTGCGTAAATACCCCCTGTGGCATCATGGTAGCATTACCTACGAAACATGCCAATACTAGAAATGTGACAGTCCCATGCATCAGAACGGAATGGAAACATGATGTTCCCTTCATGAATATGTTTCCATTCCGTTCTTATGCGTTACTTAGAATACGGGTGAATAAGTCTACTTTTGCAAAACATTTCTAGTATTGGCATGTTTCATAGGTAATGCTACCATGATGCCACAGGGGGTATTTACGTGTGCCTCCGATTATTGTTTATTTACTGCATGGGACTGTCACAGGGTGTTGTGCGTGTTCGTGTTTTATATTTCGATGTTGTGCAACTCGATGCTTTCCGTTTTCGCTGGTTTCACTTTACGATGTTTTGGTCTCGATGATGTGAGACTCGATGTTGTGTTACTTCGATGGTTTCATATGGAACCATATATATATATATATATATATATATATATATATATATATATAGAGAGAGAGAGAGAGAGATAGATAATATCAGGTGCTGTTAACTCTTTAAAGAATACCACAAAATTTGGAAACCAAGATCTCTCTTTAAAAACACATACTGTTCCCTATCTGGCAGAAGTAGTTTAGGAGCTTCTAAAAGAAATGTATCCACCATTCACTTCATTTCAAATGCCATTTGAAGGGTTATCACTCTCTGCCCTAGAAATGATCACCAATGCAAAACCATTGAAAAAGTTATCTGGCTATCTGTGAAACAATATGCTGACTTTCTTCTTGCCTCAACTATTTAAACTTATCAACAATGACAGTAGCTTTCAGACTATTAAGAGAGGCACTGATATACAACCGTGACATCTTACCCACTCATGTTCTCTCCTCTAACCCCCCTGAACTAGACTTCACAGCACAGGCTCTCCTTTCTCAGTCCTTGGTTGCAAACTGTGGGAATCTCTCCCTTCTTTTTTTTTAAAGGTCATTCCTCTTACCCCATTTTCGGTTACAAGGTTACACGGCTACATACTTTCCTCTGACTCTATTTTCGATTGTGATTCTTTATGCCAGTTCTGATGCCACTCCATATATAATGAATGTATATACTGTGTTTTTTCAGCCACTCTGTATGTAATGTGATTTATTTATTGCCTTTATAATCCCAAACCAACTATGATATTCATTGTCTATAATATATGTATATAAAACAGTTTTCATTCACTCTGTATATAATGTCCTGTATTTATTGTGTTTTCCACAGGCTGAGACTGAAATTGGTCCAATGGGATCAGTGCTCTACCCCTGTTAACAAATTCAAAATAAAATAAATAAATAAAGTCTCGTGTCATTCTGGATAAGTGCTATAATGATTTTCATCATGATTTCACCAAGGATATTTGTCAGGCTGCTAGGGCTATGATTGTCTGAGTATGATGAACTGATGCCACGACAGCCTGTTGCAACAGATTAGGAACATGTCCGTACTTTAATTCTAAAAGTTTGTTTAACACTGACTGGGATTTAATTCAGTCTTCCTTAATTCTGTATAGGAATACACAGGTTATGCTGTTTGGTCCCATGTAACTCGAGTTTTTAATTTTACTTATGACAGCGTTATGATGTCTGAGTTACATGAGGTAAGTCTCCTGCTGTTTCTGTAACACCCTGACATATATCTTTGTTCACTGTGTTCCTTACAAAAGATTTTACTGCTAGCACATTCACTATATTGTGGTTGGATGGCCACTTCATCTTTTATTGATAACATGCTGCATTTACAGTTTTTCTCCTTCACTGTTCTGATGTAATTCAAAAATACTTTATTATTAGCTCCAGCCTTTGAGACCTAACTGATCTGGAAGATTTAGTAAGCAGAGTAAACAGTTGCTGTACTTTATTTAGCCTAGATTTGTTTTTATATGTAAGCTGATGTTTGAAAGATAAGTATTATCTCTTTTTTCTTTTGTATAACTTATCAGTTTATGATTCCTCCAAATATTTTTGTTGCTGTTTATCATATATTTTGCTCCTTACTACTACTGTGTTCTTGAATGCAAGCATTAATAATATCATAGAACCCATTAACTGTATTCTGAACAAACTTATGTTGATTTTTGAGGATAATATCCCAGCCTGTTTTCATAACTATGTTATTGGTTCCATTGATAAAGTTTGGGAAGGATCACTGGATCACTTGAGTTTACTAGGCTATCATCCTGGATGTCATTTCAAGCCTAACCGTTTCATCCCAATGTAATACCACAGATATGCCAGTCAGTACCCAGGATTGCATTTAGAAATGACTTCCCATGTCCAGGAGGGCTGTGGGCGCTGCCCCTGGTAAGAATTTATGGTGCCGCATCCACTCATCCTGGTTCCTTTTAAACAGTGTCATGGAGGTGCTCCTCTGTTTCACGTGAATTGGTAGCCTGTTCCAAAGATGCTGCAGTCATTGAGAGACAAATATATTCCTCTAGCATGTCTTACTTAAGTCACAGGCCATATTTAGGTCCCTGGAATGGCTAGCTGTAGTCCCATTTAATTTACACATGTGGAAGTTCATTAGGTTTGGGTCCAAGATTGCTCTGTAAGCCAGGCATAAGTGTGTTGTTAGAAACCTCTGAGGTCTCTCCAATTGCTGCAGGTGCTTTGTATGGTACATGCCGAATGAGGCGTTATACTCAATTATGGGCCTAATTAGTGCAGAGTATAGAGGAGTTATAACCTCCTTTAATTACTCTTGAGGTGATGCCTTTACTAATCAAATGCACTATGTAGAAAGCCTTCCTTACTACAGTAGACACGTGGTGGTCAAAGTTAAGGTCACAGTCAACTTGTGATCCCAGATCCCTTACCACTTTGTTGGTACTTATGGTATTGTTGATTTGATAGTGTGAAGGGACACTGTTTTTGTGGAAGGGAATGATGATGCATTTCTCTGCATCCTGTTTGAGACAGTGACTAAGATACCAGTCGCTGGTCTGAGTAAGACCCTCCCGGATTATACTGACATCATCTGGGGATTCAATAATTGCACCTAGTTTTCAGTCGTCCGCATACTTGGCCAGCCACAGCCACTTAGTTCTAGCCTGAACTTCTGAGAAGTATATACCAAACAGTAGGGGGCCCAGCACCGATCCTTGTGGCACCCTGCTGGTGACAGGTCTGGTGGCTAATATGTGGTCTCCCACTTAGATAGTGTGTGTCCTGTTTGTGAGCCAATTGGAAACCCATTTTACAACAAAGGGGTTTACATTCAGTTTGCTAAGTTTATAGGTAATGCCAGAGTATGGGATTGTCCTGAAAGCCTTTGCCAAGTTGAGATATGCTGTGTGCATAGATTTGTCCACATCAATGACCCTGGTCACATTTTTGAAGAAATCCACCAGATTTAACAGGCAGGATCTGCTCCTGACAAAGCTGAAATGGGTTAGAACCAGGGTTTGGAGGTTGCCTATGTCTTTATTTATGACATCCATGATACCCAACATGTACTCCTCCAACCTTTAGACTATAACAATTCTCCTCTCCTTACTTTAATATAACTTCATAATAACTAGTACTGTGGTACCTCAGCTATGCCGCTGATTGATACTGTAGTTGAATCTCATCTTTCTCTTCCTTAGCTACTGTACTCCCCAACCCCCCTTTTCATAACTGTTTTCTTTCTATCGCTCGGCTCTCCTAAAGATTCCTCCCCTCCCCTCTACTTCAGGCCTTCTATTCAATACTTCTTCCTCTCTACCAACTTGGTTTAGTCATTAATGATGTTTTTGGGGCTATTTTTGTTTCTGATGCCCTATTTTAAATCAGCAACCAACAGCAGCACACATGAATATAGACAAACCAAGTAAAGCAGGAAACAGGATGCAGGATAAAATTTATTCCGGTACCTCGGCCCCAACATCTTTTACTCCATGTTTCTACCTCTACTATTTTTTTGTTTTAAGCTATACTTTTTGCTGATTTTTATCTTTTGTTAATTTCCATTATGGCACAAATGTATGTAGTTATGTATGCATATTCACATTACTTGCACTGTAACTTTGCTATTGCTATTTTTGTTTGTGTGGAGCTTTTCTACTCAGGTCTCCACTGAAAATGGGCCACCAACCCAGTTAACAAAAGACAAATAAATAAATATGTTCCATGGCCTTACAGATGAGGCTGGTCAAGCTTATGGGTCTGCAATTCCCAGGGTCTGATGCTAAGCCATCTTTGTGGAGGGAATAACTGTTGCTATTCTTCATTCCACAGGAACAAAACCTGTGGTTAGGCTATGATTGAAAACGGTACTTAATGGTGATGCTAACTCATGTTTTAGTCTCTTTAGAAAGCCTGGGATGCCATCTGCTCCCATAAAGGCTGTGTTTTTTTGCATTGGTCAACGCTTTAATGACCCTGCTCTTCAGATATGTAGGGGGGAGTTTGGGGCAATGTCTGTGATAAGTTTGGAGGGGATAAGGGAGTGAAATTTTCACCAAACCTATCCGCTAGCAAGTTTGCTATCTCTGTGGGGTTAGTGTGTGTGATACCATTAGTCACTAGTTCTGCACATTCTTGGGTCCTGCCTTTTAGGCTACATACATAGCTATAAACAGCCTTATGGTTATCCTTGGCTGTGCTTGCTAAGTTTTTCTCAGAGATGCCCTTACAGGATTTGACATGTTGTCTTATTTGCTTGTTGAGGCTGAGAAGGGTGCTTTTCCATTTTTGGGGCCTTGCCTTTGTTTTCCTGGACAGCAACATTTTTGCATTTACTGTAAAGTTTGTTGATGCTGGATGTCTACCATGGTGGCTTGTTTTTACTTGGGGCTCTGGCTTTGATTCTTTCTGATACAGCAAAGTCTATATACTTATGCAAGTGATTGCACAGGTCTTTAGGGCAAGCTTCGGTGCAGATACCACTTCCAGCTGGGGTTGGGGCTTGGAATCTATTTATACATTCACCTAGAAGGGTATAGTTTACCTTGGTGAAGTGTTTTAGTCTGACTTCATCCTTTGTAAGTTACGGGGTTAGTGCCAGCACGAAGGTGACTAATTTGTGGTCAGATTTAACTAACTAGGTTCCGACAGTTGTGGCAGTGCATCCGTTTGTCATGTTAGTGAGGACCAGCTCTAGTATGTTTGTTCCTCTTGTTGGGGTATGAACAATTTGTTCCAGGGCATTTGAGTTAAAGTTAAGGAACTTTTGCAACAGTGTTTAGGGCTAGAGTAGGTTTCCCAGCTTATGGTGGGATAATTAAAATCCCCCATAACCAGAGTGTGCAGGAATAATTGGATTGATACCAGTTTGGTCAAGCAGGCTTCGTGTGCGTCATGATCTATAGAGGGCGTTCTATAACTGGTTATGACTTAAATGGGGGGGTCTTACCCACAGTGACCTGAACTTGGTAGTAACTCAATGGAGTTGTCCAGTATAACTAGGTGGGAGATGAATTTCTCTGTAATATAGACAGAAGCACCACTCCTTTGGTTCTCACACGTTCATTTTGTGGTCTGAAGGTGTGGAAGGCATTGTAGCCTTGCAAGACCAGGATACTCTCAGATTTCTGTGACTGCACAGACATTTACATCTTTCAGTGATAGAAGTGCTTGGCGGCCACGGTGGTGCAGTGGTTAGCGTTGCCACCTCACAGCAAGAGGTTCTCCAGTTCGATCCTCGGCTGGGGTACCTTCTGTGTGGAGTCTGCATATCCTCCCTGTGGTTGTGTGGGTTTCCTCCGGGTGCCCCGGTTTCCTCCCACATCCCAAAGACATGCAGTAGGTGGATTGGACACTCTAAATTGGCCCTAGGTGTGAGTGTGTGCATGTGTGTGCCTTCTGTGGAAGGTTGGGTGCCGGGCTGGCAACTCGACACTGTAAAACTCCACTGCCAATCATGAGCAGACAGGTTATCCGCTGTGGTGACCCCTAACTGGGAAAAAGCCGAAAGAAGAAGTGATAGAAGTGCTTACAGGCTGTGCAGTTTTTGGTTTAGGCTCCTAGTGGTTAGCAGCATGACCCTTATTTTGTTATGACTGGTAAATTTGGTTGAGACCTTGCTTAAAAAAGAGGCACTATGGGGTGTTATACTGCCCCAGTTGACCCATGTCAACAAAGTTGACAGGAGAAACAAGGGTAGTCCAACTGTCCATAATGGTAGGTTGAAGAACTGTTATTACAAAGGGGATGCTTTTCAGGGCCGATCAAGGAGGTGCTCAGTTGATGGAAATTTCTGCGGGGGGGGGGGGGGGTTGCTGGTGGTTTAATAGGTCACAGCTCATGACAGGAAAAGTACTAAGGATGAGGACTACATTATTGTGCTACAACTTTCAAATTTACCTGCCCGTCTATGGCTCACAACTGCATGACAGTGAGCGATGCTGCACGACGTGCAAACAAGCAGAAACCTGCTCAAATGCAGGGCTTAAATACTGGAAGCTAAAAACTTGAAAAAATTTAAAAAAGGTTCAAAAGGACAAGTGAGATGCTTACTTCAAGCCCTAGACCACTCACCCTTCACCAGACAGGTTCCAATCAGCACACAACTCTCACAAGATTGCAGAAGGGCCCTTTCCAATTAAAGATGGCAGGGAAAATGTGCTCAAAACAAGCAGCAAGTGCAAACAAACTCAGATGCAGCAAACCTGTATTTGGAGCACGCTACAGCTACTAGCGAGCCTAGTTTCAGCTATAGCTGATTCTGATTTTAGTATCAGGCTAAAGATGATGATATCTTGATGTGCGTTAATTACAGAAAGTATAACTTTGATTGGGAGTAGAAAGATCTAAGGTTTGTCAGTATGATATCTAAAATACTGTCCTCCCTTGTTCCAATTTGTTTTGATTAATGTAGTCAATATTTATGTATATTTATCTGATGTTGAGCTGTTTGCCCAGTCATTGTTTTGGTAGTTAAAGTCCTCCAAGAGTATTATATTTTCATTGTTGTTTACATCCTGTGATTTAGTCAGAAAACACTCATGCTGTGCAGGGGACATAGATGGTATATAAAACATTCCTATATTATTATATTCAGTAGCAATGGTATTAACGAGTGTATGCACACTTTCTAGCTCTGAGTACTATCCTTGGCTTATGTTTTTTAGGAATACTTTTGCAAAGACTGAGGCACCACGACATGCCACATTGGATCTGCCACAATGAACGGAGGGATATCCGAGAACGTGTGAAATCCATTTTGGAGTTTTAAACCACGTTCTTTAAAAAGGCAGATAGTGATATTCTCTAAGAAGAGGAAAGCTGCTAAAACTACCAAGTTAATGTTGAGATTTCTTGAATTTAGCAAAGACATCTTCACCTCTGATTTTTTAACTTGTGCATCTTATAATTTATTGACTTGACATGGAATATGAAGAAGTCTGAAAGACACATTACAGGATAAAAAATGCCCCATTTGGTATTTGTGTTCCCTGGAGAAAGAGATAAACCATCAAATACCAAACATTCTGTAGAGCAGCATGTCCCACTTCAGTCTTGCAGGCTATTCTTTCCACAAAATTATTTACTGACACCTGGAAACACTAAATGTCTGCAGCCCTCTTCTTTCATAACTAGTGAGGTTTAGATTTGGTCTTCCTGGCAAGAGCTATACTGTATCAGTACTTAAATGGTCACTTATTGGCTTTTGTTCTCATGTGAAGGTTCTCGTTACTGACTCTCCCAGCAGAAGTTCCTCCTCATCCTCTTCCTCTTTTAGCTTATACTTCTGCTGATCATCTTTTTTGATAATGACAAAGCATCCTCTAGATGTCCTCTAGACAGCTGCTTACATAGGGTGATAAATGATGGACTTTACAAAATGAATATTACTGCTGTCATAAAGACGTGGGAAGGAGCAAATCCTAACCTAGTAAGGAAATCAATGGGTCACTATAGTTAACATGCACGAGAGACCTGGTGTGTACATGTCCTTAACAGTGTTTACGTGCTCACAACTTGTGGACTGTAGAGTAAGCATAACATTTGTCCACAATGAGAGTCAGTGAAGCAAAATTATCCAAATTCTGTTTTTTTTTGTCTTGCTGACAACTGAAAGTATCCCTCCACTGCAAATTATAACTAACACAGATGAGGTATAACCTAAGAAATGGTAATATTTGGTTATCTGGGAATTTAGGTTCCCTCACCCAAACCCCCTGTGTATGTGTGTGTGTGTGTGCGTGTGCATGTGTGTGTGTGTGTGTGTGTGTGTGTGTGTGTGTGTGTGTGTGTGTGTGTGTGTGTGTGTGTGTGTGTGTGTGTGTGTGTGTGTGTGTGTGTGTGTGTGTGTGTGTGTGAGTGTGTGAGTGTGCGTGCGTGCGTGTGTGTGTATGTGAGTGTGTGTGTGTGTCTGTGTGTGTGTGTGTGTGTGTGTGTCTGTGTGTGTGTGTGAGAGAGTGTGTGTGTGTGTGTGTGTGTGTGTGTGTGTGTGTGTGTGTGTGTGTGAGTGCGCGCTCACGCGTGTGCGTGTGCGTGTGTGTTTATGTGTGTGTGTGTGTGTGTGTGTGTGTGTGTGTGTGTGTGTGTGTGTGTGTGTTGCTGGGGTCAGGGCACTCAAGTATGGGACATGGGAACCATAAGGAAGGGCATGAGGAAGGTAAGAAGTAGTATAGCAATTGATGGAAGCCCCCCCTACAAGTCACAAAACATTTCCTGTATCTATAGTACAAAGTATTTTACATATCTAACACCACACCCTTGATCTTGTTAAAGCCTTCAACACTATGTCCTATGATGGAGCTGTACATAAATTCAGAATCTAAAGGGAAATAAAGCTGTAATAATTTTGTTCCACAACTGGCTACATGGCCATACACAACAGATAAAAAAAGGTGGACTTTTATTCTCATAATCTCTTGGTCACCAGTGGAGTACTTTGGGGCTCTGCCCTTGTGCTGCCACTTTTTGGCATCTTCTGTCAGATGCCAAAATAATCTTCACTGTGAGCTCACCAGCTATGTAGATGAATTTCAAACTGGAAGCAGTGCTGACACAACATAGATACAGATATTTCAAGCATGGGTGTTAATGCCTTTCTAGCCTGCCAATATACCAGAATTGTAGTTCCCATAATAAGTGCCCAGGCTGTTCTTAAAAATATCTAAACTACTGGTTGCTTTAACGTAATTTGTTAGTCTGTTCCATACATCAGCTGCTCTCTCAGAGAACCAATTAGTACACTTCTCTTTCCTATAGAATCTTCTACATAGGTTGTCTGATGATTCTCTACTACTTTTTGATAACCCCAAACATTCCAGGAAGTAGTTATTTCAAAGTGAGTAAAATCTACTCTTTCATAATAACTTAAATTTTCACATCCATGGATGCCCTTGGTATATTTCTATTGTACTCTTTCCAGTTTACTCATGCTTGTTTTCTTATAAGGTTTCCATACTTTTATTCCATACTCAAGTTTGGGTCTAATGTAACTAATAAACAATGACTTCATCATTTCTGATTTCCTGCACTTTATAAATCTTTTTATACAACCTATGGTTCTATAACTATCATTAACCAATTGGCTATTATAACTAGAAAAACTCAAAGCTGGATCTACCCATATACACAGGTCCTTAAATGAATCTACAATGTCAATCACTGTGTGCTGTATTAAATATTCACCTTTCAGTTTATGCCTCCCAAATCTCATATGCTTACATTTTGATGTATTTATTAGTGTATTATTCTTCTGTGCTGAAATGGTAACCTCCCTTTAAATGGTATTTGGCATTACACATAAATGGTGTAGTAGAACTGACCTTATCTTCAGTGTTAAAAATGCAGCATTCTGGCATTTGGAAATCCACCCCTACTAGTTTTATATTCTGTTGATGAGCAGTGACTAACAGCTGGCAAAATAATAAAAAACTTGGCATCTTTGCAGATGATGACTTTTTATTTAATGCCTGTTTAGCTGCTACCATCTACAAAGTATATGGAATTGTGCAGCAAATCCTTTGTGGCATTAAGAATCATGCCAGGGAGTTAACTGTCATAGGATCATAGGATTACAGGAAGTTACTAGGCTATTGGCCCTGAGGCCCTTACAAGGCTAGCCAAGAATGTTCCAACAAGTCAGCAGGGACACAGGTGGAATTCCAGGGGTGTATTTTATGTTCCCATCCAGTTATCCAGGTTGTGCTTAAAAAGGTTTAATGAGGTACTCTGCTTTACATGGAGAAGGAGTCTATTCCACAAAAGGGGGGAGCCTCTGGGACACAACTCTGTCCCGCCAACAAGTCCTACTGATGTCACAGACCAGGTTGAGGTTGTGTTTGCGGGTTACTCGAGTGGAGCTTGACTTGCAGATATGCAGCAGTCCCATCAGTGTGGGGACTGAGATTTCTTTGTATACCAGACTGAGCAGTCTGTAGGAGACTGAATAGAGGGGAAGAGCTTTTAGCCCTATCTGTAGATGTTTAAGTCCCTGGATTCTCTGGGTGAGGAACCACTGTGGTCTCTCCAGCTGCTGCATGTGTTTTGTGAGGTACATGCTGAAAGGGGTATTGTACTCAATAATGGGTCTTATAAGGAAAGAATACAGGGATGTTATGACCACTTTGTCCCTGGATGAGATACCCTTACTAATGAGGTGGGCCATGTAGATTGCTTTCCGTAAAATGGAGGCAATATGGTGGTCAAAAGTCAGTTTGCTATCAACCTGGGTGCCCAAGTCCCTCATGACTGATTGCTTGCTTAGTACCTTATTATCAATGTGATAATTTGTGGGGATGTCACTTTCCCCAAAAGGGATGATGATGCATTTTTTGGCATTCAGTTTGAGGCCATGTTTCTGGCACCAGTCATTTGTTTAGGTGAGACCCTCTTGGAGGATATCCACATCACTAGCAGAATCAATGACAGCACCCAGCATGCACTCATCGGCAGACTTGGTCAGCCATAGCTCAGTAGATTTGGCCTGCACCTCTGAGAAGTATATCCCAAACAGCAGAGTCCCCAAGACCAATCCCTGGGTATACAGCTTGTTACGGGTCTACTACTTGAGGTGGCTTCCCCTGTTTTGACTAGGTGGGTTCTATCAGTGACCCAGTTTGCTACCCATCTGGTAACATATGGATTGATGCTTAGTTGAGAGAAATGATCTATTATACCTGAGTGGGGGACAGTATCGAAGGCTTTGGCCAGGTCAAGGTAGGCAGTGTGCACCATCTTCCCTTTGTCTGTGGCCTTGGTGACTGTCTCAAAGAAATCGACCAAATTTAAGAGGCATGACTTCCCCTTGACAAAACCAAACTGTGTGGGATCAAGAGTTTGGAGGCTGCGAATGTCCTTGTCAATGAGGTCCATGATAATCCACTCCATGGTCTTGCAGATCAGGCTAGTTAGGCTGATGGGTCTATAATTTCCTGGAATGGTGGATGCTCGACCTTTGTGCAAAGGGATGACAGTAGCTGTCCCTCACTTGGCTGGGACAAAGCTGGTACTCAGGCTTTCGTTGAATAGGGTGCCTAATGGTGCTGCAAGTTCCTGCCTGTGTTCATGTAGGATGGAGCCTAGGATGTTATCGGGTCCCATGAAGGCTGTATTTTTCACCTTTGAGAGGGCAGTGATGACTTGCTCGCTAGAGATAAGGGGGGTACTGGGGATGTCCTGTTTTACTGATGGTGTGGAGGCAGAGGAGTGAAGTTTTCACTGAACCTGTCTGCCAGCAGGTTGGCTATATCTACAGCGTGTCCCCTGTATATATCTATTAGACCACTTATAGAATATTGCACCATGTTCTGCATCCTAACTGCATACAAAATGTATAATTTCTAGAAGGTACAAATATTCCTCACAAAGAGAATTGAAGTGCTTGCTTCAATGCATATCTTATAGTCAGACTACAACAACTCTCTTGTTTCTTCCCTGTACCTCACCACCTTCTTAGAGAAGACGTATGATTAACTTACAGAGTATTAGAGGAGCTCATACTAGTCAAAACTAATTACTTTAGAATTCCCACTAATGACATGAATAAAACAGGACATTCAGCATCAATAAAAATTAATATCAGCCATGCCATACACCATGAGAGCTTCTCATCACAGTCAAATATACCTTCACAAAGACTGCATAGGCACCAGTAAACTCCAGCAATGATCTGGGGAACCAAATTCCATAGCATCCAATCTCTCTTGAGCTTGTTCACTTAACCCACAATCCACGAACCTGCACATATTAGTTTTGTCCTTTTATGTTACTTTACCCCATTGTTTTCAATGTGTTTGCAGTTTTGGATTTGTTTAACTGGGCAATAGCACTATAGTCTTCTTTGTAATAATTTATGAATAGACCTTACTGGGGAGGGATACACAACTTATTCAAGTGAATATTTTTAGATATCTTTTCTGGATTTTTTTAAATTTGTTTTTTTTTTCCTGATTGGTATGTTTTGATTGATTACGAGTACATTTTGAGAAAGGAGGGCTTTTTTAATGATTTGCTTTCAGTTTGGGTTTTAGAGCCATGGAATAGTAGTGAGAGACTTAGAATCATTATTTTATTGTTTATTAGTTTAAATTTAGGGGGAACTTTTTTTTGCAACTGTTCTTTCTACTGTCTTCTAAAATCTATTAAGCAAATTGCCTTAGAGAAACATTCTATTGTAATTGTGCTGCCTTCATGCAACTACATTATGATAAAACTGTGTTTTTGTAACCACTTATCCCAAAAACTATATTCATCTTAATGACATATTTTGCTATACTCCTGATTATTGACACTGTATAACATTGTATTGCTACTTAATGCCTTGTAATAATCCTGTAACATTGCTGTTTAATGCTAATTTATAATGAAAATTGTTTAATATGTTGGAGCTTTTCTCCCTGGGCCTCTGCTGAAAAAGGGCTCTGCAGCTCAGTCAGATAATCCTGGTCAACAAATGTAAAATTAAATAAATAAAATAAATACATATTGGAAACCAGTAGATTTAAAGACTACCTTTCATTGAGAGATTGTTACAGGGAGATTTTTAACATATAAGTAAGGGGTGTTTTTTGTTAGGTAATGGGTCCATGTTGTACTGCTTGGATGCTTTGACTGTTTTTTGCATAGGGGTTGACCACTAAGGTGGGGGTCTTTTATCAACAGGATGACTATTGCTGTAATCTACAGAAAGTTCTGTTGAATTGAATGATGTATTTTTTAGGATTTTTACTGTGGGAAACTTTATCAATTAAACAATTGTTTTTTATGCTGTGTTTGACTCTGGCATCACCTGTATTGTCTGTGAGGAAGGGATGGGTATGTTTGTATCAATGTCATGTGTCTGAAATATGTAACTCATGCAGATTTCTCTTTTACTTTGTTTTTGTAAATTCAGGTATGAGTAGGCAGTTCTTTACTGGTATGGTAGGGATTTCTTTCATTTTTTTTTAATTAATCTTTAGGTCTTTCCATTTTTAAATTAGGTGTATCACTTCTTTCCTACTTTGGTTTGGATTTTTTTCTGAATCATTCAAATACTGTTTGCATAATTTTCTTGGGAGATTATTTATTTATTGAATTTATTTATTTTATATTTGTTGACTGAGGAAGTCTGGCTGGGCACAAATGCCCTTTTTCAGAGGAGGCGGGGGGGGGGGGAGCTCCAGTATATGCAATACAAATAAAATCTTTTAAGTTATGCAATATCAACAGCGTCAGGCAGAATGCAATTAAAATAAATTTTTCAATATCAAAATAGATACGATGGTAACCATATATATAAAGTAGTAAGGCTTGTCATACTATTTATATTCTATACAGATATAAACAATTAAATAAACAGACAGTAGGATAGATGTCACAATGCAGAGTACTGAGTTATTTTGAAAAGATGGAAAGCAAAAATATTGATTTGATTATGAGATATAAATGAAATGAGTGGTAAAAGAGTTAAGAGATGCATAGGTAAAAGTTGTAGTGGGTAAAGACAGAGTGATAGTAAGACAGTAGAAGAGAGCAGAGGTATAGTAAAGGAAGAGGAAGAAGCAACGATGTTATACTAATCCTGGAGATATAGTCGAGTTATTTTTATCTAAGTTAATTCTAATGCATTTTTATTATATTTTTCTGTGTTATATTTATATGTTTTGTTGTAGGGAATGTGTATTTATGTTGGTTTATGTATTATATTTCTGTATGTATGAGTGTGTGTGTGGGGGGGTGCTGATTTGTACAGGATTAAATGTGTATTTGTTTTCTTTCTATCATCTTTACTTATGTAGTGCTTAGTTCGACTTTTCAAATGTCTTTGAAGGAAAGTGCTTTATATAAGTTATTTTTTAATGTGTGTATTACTGTTACACTTGGAGTGTAATATCTTGGATGGTTATTGTAAACTAGGTCTGTGGGTAAAGTGGTGATATTTTTGTTATGACAACACTAGAGTGGCAATATTTTATTGATAGCACAAGTATCATGGTGATATTTAAAATATCTTGTTCTTAAGACATGATGGTGATGTGGAATGACTGTACTGAAATGCAATGTCCATGAATCCTTGTGTTCAATTTTGTACTTTCAGAGGGTGCTTCCTTTCAGTTTTACTTGTTTATAACAGAGAGTTTAAGGTTCATTAGAGCACTTCATTTTGCAATCATCTAATGCATATATATTGAGGGACTGTGTCACAATGACTCTTCACAAACAAAAAGTCATTGATTCTCCCCTACATATCAAAAAGGTACTTTGAGCATGCTCATACTAAAAGCAAAATCATATGCTGCACAGTTTAGAAGCATAATGGCCCTCAAAATGCACATTCAAACACTTAACACTCTTCTTGTTTACGATTTATTCACAGTCAAGTACACATATTTATCGACTCTTATCCTACTGTATTTAGCGTGATCCCACATAAAATGGAATACTGAATAGTTAACATCTTAAGTACATAACATTTTCAATCTTGCTTGAGCTTGCCCTGAAATAAGTTTGAGATGTTTCAGGAAAGATGTCATGATCACTTGAAACAACACAGCTGTATTATTTCTATTTGAATCAGTGAACTTGCTCCTGCCAAAAGTTACTAGTTTGCCTGGGAGAACTTTGAAGACAATTTGGGATTCCTTTTGGACTGTTTGCCAGGTTAACCTACAAAAGGTTTTGCCAGGCTAACCTAAGTTTTTAGTAGCCATAAAATCCTCTCACTGTGACCTAGCCATCCTATAATATTCTGTTCTACAGTTAACACAAAGTGGTGAAGAACCTTTTCCTGTCCTGATCAAAGAATCTTCACTTCTTTACTCAGAAGTCCCCTTCATTTTAAAGCAACTTTGCCTTTCTTTAAACTAAATTTTAAATAACAAACTAATTTCTTGTTTTAGTATGCCCTAAGCTTTTCAGAATTCTAAGACTCCAATCAACTGATATTCCCCCCCAAAAGAGGCCATTTTGGAGGGGGTTCAGGGGGTACAGGTTGACAACACAGCAGGATAATGGAGAAATCTTTGTGGCAAGCAATAGAAGAACATACAATATGTGAGGACTTAAATTATATGGATACAATTAACACCTTTCCCATGTAGACTGAATTGACAAGTAAGATATTTTGAAAAGACCTGCATTTTTCCTGTGTTTGTGGTTAACATCACTAACATTCATTTTGACTTATACAGATTTATCAGAATTATTCATTTACAAGTTATGGACTGAGTGTAAACAATACTGGCAGAAAACATACTGTTCATTTTGATTATATGCCTGCTGAACATCCTTATATCTTGTTATATTGACTTTTATGCTGCAGATTTTGAAAAGTTTTATATTGTTAAATATTTAACTTATCAACAGATCTAAACTTTACATTAACTGAGATAAATTCTAGATAACCTCATTTCCATAGGGTGATAAAGTCCTAAGACCCAGATGATCTGAGTTCAACTACCTGGTTGGTGGGCTGGAGGAGCTGACTGGGAGGACTCTGCTCACCTCTCTCTTGGGGGGGGGTCTATATTAGATAATTGAACTTTCAAATGTTCGAGTGTCATATGGTCGACACCATATGATCGAATTTTAATGGAGATTTCCATACAGCATGGAATGGGAAGATTTCCCTTTTCTGGACTGTAGTGTGATCTTAGAGTTGGCATATTTTAAGAGCGGGAAGCATGGGAAGTGCAGGGGGGTTTGCCCATCTGCTTAAAATGTTCAGGTAGGTTATTTGTGTAGTTTATTTTTTTATTAGATTTTTCAAACTTTTAAAACTTTGATCATATGGTGTCAACCATATGAGAGTCGAACTTTTGAAAGTTCAATTATCTAATATAGACCCTCTGGGGGGGGGGTATCAATGAGAACATGTCCAGAGAGTATTCCTGTGTATAATACTTTGTGGAGATGGGAGTTCACCAGAAATGGATGCCTTTTGGGTGTGTGTGTGTGTGTGTGTGTGGGGGCATAGTTTGGAAATCTCTTACAAAGCAGGAGACATGCCCATCATATTCACTTACTGTATGCCATCTCTTTGGGGTATTGCTGGTAAATCCCCTAATTCCTCCATGTGGATGAAGGCACCATTCCTACTACTCATCCCTCTCTTCCAGGAGGAACAAGTGGGCCATAGGGCTCTCACCCCTGACTGAAATAATGGGCTAGCTGGGTAAAGCAATAATGAGACTTTATGACTGACTGGGAATCAGAGGCAAAAGGAAGGACTAGAAATAGGGTCAAGTTCTTGCATTGTGATATGTCAGGCTAGTAAGGGGTTAGTAGTGTGTTGGTTACAGACGATGAATATTATGTATTGTCTTTATGTGAATCATTGTCTCATGGTTTGTTTTATAATAAAAAAAGTTAACTTTAAGCAGTGCATATAAAGGATTTATTTGTTTATTTATTTGTCTTTGTTGACCAGGAAAAGTCTGACTGGGTAAAACTGATTTTCAGCAGAGGCCCTGGGAGAAAAGCTCCACATTTAACATGATGTACATTTATAACTGCAAGATAAAGCCATCTATATTTGAGCTTATTTACAAGATTTTTAAATATTTTAAATATTTTTTACATAAACATAACATTTTAACATAAAAAACAAGAGAGACATTAACATAAATTGGCTAATTATTGAATAAAAATAACATACAATAACAGTTAATGGATATATAGCATGATGGCTGCAGGGAAAGGATCAAACTGGGTGTTTTTAAGTTTAGTAATAATTTACAGACAGACACGTAGTAATGTAGCTTAAAAATTGCTAAAAGAGATATGAGAAGTTATGGAAATGAGCAGGAGGATACGTGGACAGAGGTGGAGTTGTAGTTAGTGGTGGGGTGTAAGAGAAGGAGGAACAGTAAGAGTTTAGGAAATTAGTGCAGCATGAGGAGGAGTGATGAGCTGCAAAAAGACTGGGAAGCAAAGTGGCTGCAAGACATGGAGAAAGGTAATTGGAGTAAAGCTGGCCAGGTGAGCAGGAAGAACGCAGACATCTTTGGCACAGGTGCTGCTTAAGCAATGTTTTGAAACTATTCATGATTTCTGTCTGTTTTAACTGTGTGGAGATTTAATTCCAGAGTTTTCACACATAATGAGAGTAGAGAGCGTCTCCAGCAGTGTTTAATGTCTTACTGATACATATTTAAAGTTTATTGCTAGATCAAAGGTCTCTAGTGTGTGAACAATGCGGTAGAGTAATTTGTAAAGCTGGGCATTTGCCTGGAGAATACTACAGGTTGTGGGCAGTGATTAGTTGTAAGTATGTCAACTGGTATGGTTTTAAAGAACATAATTTTAATGGGGATGATTTCATGTTTTAGGGCATGCTGAAGGAAAGGTTGCATAGCTATTTAAGTTTTATGAATATATAAGTACCTTGTTTTTATTTGGTTTGATATCCATAAAATTCAGAAAAATATCAATACAGCAGTTCTTCTATAAGTGCTTGAGCTCCAAGTGCTTGAAGAGCACAATCTTGAAGCCAGAGACTCGAGTATCTTGTAACTCATGAGGACTGCTGCTCATGCTCCACTTCAAATATAAGGTTGGGTGAGCAGCTTGGGAGGAAGTGTACATTAAGGCAGCAATTGGGAAATGGGTTAAGGTTGAAGGATTGGAGTTTTAGGGTTATGGAGCAGAAGGGATATCTTAGGATTAGGAAGAGGGAGGGTGTTTCAGGGTTAGTCAGCAGGAAGTGAGTTTTAGTGATAGGGAGTGGGAAGGGAGGCTGATGTTTAGGAAGCAAGAGGGCAGTTTTGGTTAGAGAGCGATTGGGCAACTTAAGTTTAGGATGGTGGGATTAGAGTTTTAGGCTAAGAGAAAGAGGACTTGTGTAATGAACTGGTTGGGAGTTTTAGAGTTAGAATTAGGGCTCTGGCAGGGTTATACAGTTTTATAGGTCAGGGTTGGGAGGGTTAAGTAGTTGCAGGTGATTGAATTAGTGGGAGTTAAAGGACTTGTACTTGTGCTTTCAAGCAACTGGTGGTGAGCAAGTGTGTCACAAGTTACTAGCATGTGAATAGTTGAAGTAGACCCAGTAAACCTTTCTTTCATCCTATAATTTCTGGAGGGGGTTACTGTGTCCAGTTATTTAGCCACATTACTCAATGCTTTGGCCACAAGTAAAAAAGGATATGAGTCATACACTGGATTGCAGTTCTCAGAGCCTTCTTCTGGCCCCTGCTACAGCCTCTATGCCACTACATGCTTTTAGCTACCAAGGACCTTTTGTATGGAATTTTCTTACTGGTTGGTTCCAGGATATATTAATTTACCTGTAATAATTTTTAAAAGGGGTTTAAAATCACACTTGTTTGACTTCACTTATAATTAACCGCTTACATGTTTCTATTTTAATAATTTCTATTTTATTAAATGTTTATTGCCTACATTTTTGCCATATTCTTTACACTGTTTTATGTTTTTATATGTTATCTACTGACTTGTACACTGCCTAGGCTCAGGTATTTCAACGAGCTTGCAATTTACACTTGTATAACACTAAGCATTATTTCCTTCTTCTTTCAAACATTACTTTAGTTCTAAATGTTATATAGTGATACAGACATGATTATGGATAAGAAACTGTCATATGTTTACCGAATAATTATGCATTTGTTGAATAGAGTATTGTTGAGATGAATGCAATTTATTGAGATCTTATTTTGTGCTGTATCTTTCATTTTGAAGTTTACTTTTAATATAGCTTTTAGGAAAAGCCATAGATACTTTTATGGCTCTTTTATATGCTTTCTCTTATCTGGCTTACAAAGTGCATTTTTGATTTTTTAAATAAAAAACAGATGCGGCTTATAACAATTTTACCTACTATGTAGATAACACTTTTTTCATATGTTCTGGTGCTTTATACTGGAAAATATAATAACTATTGTTTTTTTCATTCCAGGCTGGGAAGCATATTCAAACCCAAACTGAAATTTCACTCTTACTTTACAAACTCATGTTCTTACATTGTTTGAAACTGTTTTATGTATCTGAAAATAAACACGTCACCCACCAAGGGATAAATGCTCCGTAGCCAAGAAAGTGCAAATTAACTATAATAAATATAAATGCTCAGGAGCAACCCAGCACAGAACCAAAAGTTCAGCATATATCTATGCACTCGAGGTATAGCCTCTCACAGTGATAGTATTTGATATAAATTCCAACAGCAGGTAGATAAAATCCAGAGGCAAAGTAAAAGTAATATCCTTTATTCCAGACACATGTGAAGGTAAGCGGTTTTGCCAAGAGACTTTGTCAAACCTTGAACAAACAGAGTGTAAAATCACCTACTACTATATATCTAACTGGTAATTAGCTAATTGATACCAATTTTTAAATGCACTTGACAGTGTTCAGCCTATGACTTTAAGAGGAGTGCTGACTTGATTGGTATCAATTAGCTAATTACCAGTTAGATATATAGCAGTAGGTGATTTTACACTCTGTTTGTTCAAGGTTTGACAAAGCCTCTTGGCGAAAGCGCATACCTTCACATGTGTCTGGAATAAAAGGACATTACTTTTATTTTACCTCTGGATTTTATCTACAGGCTGTTGGAATTTATATCAAATACTATCACTGTGAGAGACTACACCTCGAGTGCATAGATATATGCTGAACTTTTGGTTCTGTGCTGGGTTGATCCTGAGCATTTATATTTATTATAGTTGTTTTATGTATCTGTTCATAAAACTGCATCATATAAGGCTTTTCCTTTACTTACTTTAAGATGTGATTTTTTTTTATTCATTTTCCCAATGTCAAATAAACAAAAGACTAGGTAGACCTTCACTGATAATTTTTGAGTTTTCTGTATTCTAGTGTTAATCTTCCCCTTATAAAATGTCTTGAAATAGCCTAATTGAAAACATGAGGCTGACCCAAAAAAAGCTTTGACCAGATGTCTTGTAACCTTTTAATACTCACTTTTTTGTTTGTTTGATTATAGTCTTCCTTGTTACATAAGGTTAGCATAGATTAAGCTTAATATTTTTTTGCCTACGATCCTGCAGTTTGAACTAGTGATTTCATGGTCCCTAAATCACATAGTCATTTTGAATATTATCCTGGTTCTTTTCAGGAGATCCTATCATACCTCTCAACCTCTTAGTGCAAGAAATCTGGACAAAGCCCAATAAACTTGGAGGACAAAGGCTCAAAAGTAAGGACAGTTTTTAAATATTGTTCTTATAAACATAGAAAGTTGCTAGAGAAACAGGGTTTGTTTTGACCTACATTTTCTAAAGGATTTGAAGTCTGAAACTCAAATGTATGTCATTATTTAGTGACTTCAGTCCTCAAATCATCCTAGTGATTTGCCAGAAAACCACAAATTTTAGGAGAAACAGACCAAAAATATGAGCCAAAAATCTGGACATTCTGCGAAAATCTGGACAGCTGAGAGGTATGGATCCCAGCACTATTTCTAGTACTGAAGCACTACATTTTTAGAGATGTTCATGTTACTCAATTATGTAATATTTTCAGATTGACATCTTTTCTGAAAATGCCTGATAGCATATTCTTTTTCTCTAGTCACTCTATCTGTCTCTCTTACATTGGATTTGGGACCTGATACTCCAAATCCTATGTTTTATTGGCATGTTCCCTTTGCTTTAGTTTATCTATTCTTAATAAGTGAGAATATGAAAATCTGTTGCCTCTCCCCATTGTGTACATTGTCAGTTGTTTGGGCTTGTTTCTTTGCCACACTCTTTTTATGTATATTGAATTATGGTCCCTCCTTTGATTTGTTTGCATTTGCCTTTTTTTGCCAAAATGTTTTATATATTTGTATTAGATTATGGTCCCTCCTTTATAAAAATATTGTATCGCAGTCTTTCAGTGTCGTGCAGCTGAACTGCTTGTTAAGATACAAATCTATTTCTCTTACATAGCAAGTCAATGCAATTTTTTTGGTCTCAAAAATGGACTTTCCAGCATCCATCAAGACTCTGATCAGCTTTCAGCTTGCAGATTCTCTGCAAACAAGAAAAATACAGATGCAGAATATAAATTAGAGTTTAATGATACATCTCTGCTCTTCTTTTTAACAGGAAACAGTTGAAATTAATGGTGTGGAATCTTAGATTCGCTTACACTGCAGTGAGGGTGCCTCATAAGGTTCTATTTTCACATCCCTTTATGTCATTTGTACATGCAGTATGTTTTGCCTGAAATCAAGTTTCATCTAATTACCACTTACATGCAGATGACATCATTCTGTATGCATTTGACTCTTCAGTTGTGGATGCCTAAGATAAACAAAGGCATGCTTTCACTTCTCTACAATTAAATCTGTCTAATGAAAGTAAATTACTGTTCTTCTAAATCTCCTCCAAAAAAGAACTCTTGTTATGTTATTAATTTGGCAACTCACTAAAGCTCAGTATGAAAAAAATTAGATTACTGACCCTAGAAGGGTAGTCCTTGCCTTGTATAGACAGAATTATGTCAGGAACAGTTCAGAAACCATGTGCCCAGGAACTTGTACATACCATGTTCAGTTCTGATGTGGCATAAATACAGTGTTGTGAAAAATGTGACCTAAACCATCACAAGATTTATGTGGACAGTGTGATAGTCTGTTGGCTGGCATTTATCTCTGAAGTCAGATGAACGAAACTAAAATTTCAGCTCAGATTGCTGTGAAATATATTCTATCATTTAGATCATTTACAGATTATTTATTTATTTTATTGTTTTTGAAAAAAAATAGCCAACTTTAAACCACTAAAACGTCAGTGGATAAAATTAATGTAACATTTTTATAAATGGCACTGCATTGTTGTGTTCTGAGATCCTTCATTCATGCTTTAATATAAAAAAGAGTAAATACTGGATATCCAGTATTTTAGTCAACTGTGCACATCACAAGACGTCCTGTAAGATATAATGGGAAAAGCCAGATGGATCTTAAGGCATATGATCAAAGCTCTTAAAAGAGCTGGTAGAGGAATTTGCCACTGCTTTTTATTAATTTTTCAACAGGGTTCTGAAGTGGGGTAGAGTTCTAGGGAGAAGAAACAGTTAATCTGGTTCAAATAAATAAAGGCATCTAGAAAGATGTGAACCAACTATCTTCTGATTAATTTAGTATTGTTTAGAGACCCTGTTGATAATAGCACTGAAGAAAAAATATGAATGCTTTGTGATAGACAAAGCCTGGAATAGTAGCTGCAGAGTACAGATGTTAAGTGAAATTGAGGGGGGGGGTCTTGTCAGAAAGGTATTTGACTAGGTCATTAAGAATCTGAGCAGCAACACCACATGCACTATTTCTGCACTTGACAAGGTCTCTGTTCACATGTCACAAGGAATGGATTTACTTGGAGGTAGGAGTAGGGTACAAGACATAGCAGTGGATATATAAATAGATGTAAGGCAGAGATAGACGATCACAGTTGTACAGGTGCACTCAATCCCCACTTTTATTGCAAACCATTTGATTCAAGATTTTGTGCCATGACCAGTTCAGTCTGGTGAGACTACAATATAGTGTGACACCAAGATGGCTTTAGTGGTGGACAGTAGGTAAAAGGGAATGCAACTACCCAACAGTTGAACAGGTTACTGGACTGATCCCCAAAAGAGTCATCACAAGATCATGTCAAGAAGATCCCTTAACCCTGCCTCTGCATGGCTTGCCCTGTAGGTGAAACGTCTGGATGGGAAAGACAGAATATGACAGACAAAGATTTTCTACCTGACACTTTAGCTCCTTTGAGCACAGGGTTTTATCATGACTAGAAGAGCAGTTCTATAATCTATAGGTAAAAAGTTGCCTCCTTGGAGGGCAAAATATTTTATTTGAACCATTTCATAATTCTGAGTCAAATAATTATGACATGGTGAAAGTGTCAAAGTTATACTTCTGATAAGTCTGTTTTTTTGTCTCGATCATGAGGCATAATGAACCCAGAAATAATAAAAATATATCTATATCTATATGGCTCTAGGACTATTGAACGAAAGTTCAATAGTCCGAATCCACAATCACCGAACACACTTTAACGAAAGCGCTTTCACTGAAAAAGTGCTTTTGTTAAAGTGCATTAAAAAAACAATAAATCTACCTTTATGCAGTGGGGCAAGCCCCCCAGCACCCACCATTCTCACTCCAAGATTGCACTACAGTGAGGAAAAGGGAATATTCCCTTATCCGCACCATACTATGATCTCCACAACAGTCTTTCCTCCACGACTCCCTCTAGCTGCAGGCATACTTCCGCAAAAGTGCTTTTTCGGTAAAAAGCACTTTCGCGGAAGTATGCCCAGCTGTTTGTGCTTCGGTCAAAAGTTCCTTAGGGGATCAGTACCGATCCCATCTATATATATTTTTATACATATGTCTATTTATAAATCTATATATCTTTGTTGGTATACTTAGTTATGTTGACTCTACCGTTAATCAACATCTGTTTGACCGAAAAAATTTTGCTGACTTCACAGATGGTTGACAGGTGTGAGAGATCACACAGTTCTTAGGGTTGGGAAGTACAGCCTTTCCTCAACATTGTGCTATCTCAGAATTAGTATATATAATTATCAGGGGATCTGAGCCCCCCTGGAAAAAAATATGTTTTAATCTATTTTTAATGTATTATTTTGCATGTGTAGAAGCATGCAGATGTTGACATTGTTGGTTGTTGATGTTTTGATGGTCAACATTTGGGTTTTTCAGCTATTACCAGTATGACTATACATATAGATAGATAGATAGCTACACACACACATGCAAGCTACCCTTATTATTATATATAATATTATATATAATATATTATATGCAACATATAATATATATTTTATATTTAGACACACACACATACACATACACACACACACACACTACCATTGGGTTCACTGCACCTATATACATACAGTAGTGTGTACGTATATATGTAAGTTGATCTAACATTAGATCAACCTACATATAACTGACACCAACTCATTGATCTCAAAAGACTTACAAGCCAGCACTCATGCTCAGGGGCATAACCGTGGAACATCGAAACTAAAAGCAATAATTTTTTTCAGGGTGCTAGCTGCCTGCACCCCCATATATGAATGGAAATAGTGTGTTTGATCGCATGTTCATTACATTGAAAGTTTAGTTAAGAAGATTGTTTTGGCGAACTGCTGATTCATTGCAGCATTCTGGCATTTGTTTTGTGGAATTGCTACATATTGGGGGGGTGGGATTTTGCCCTTTCCCTATTGTTTTGTGATCTCAGTGTCTATATATATATAATTAGCAGAGGATGTGGGGGTGCAGGGAGTATTGCCTCCTGCATAAAACATTGTGTCTTTTTTTCTTAGATTATTTGAGTTTCTACATTTTGTGGCCGACGTAATATAGATGTAATGGAATGTACACACATGCACATACATATACATATACATTTGCATATACATATATATATATATATATATATATATATATATATATATATATATATATATATATATAGATATACATATACACATGCACACACACATAGAGAAAGAGGAGGGGGTATGGGGGAATACTGTCCTACAAAACATAAAAAAGTATGAGTTTTGCAATGTTATCAAGCTGCAGTACTGCTTTTGTGACCCTTTTCCTCCTCCAGTTATCAAGTACTAACTATGTGATCTAGAAACATATCTGTTGAATAGCTTCAGTGTCAGCAGATTGGTCTTGCACAAAGGTAAGTGCTCTTAGGCAGCTAAATAAAAGACTAAAACATTTAAAATGCATGAAACTTGGGTTCAGGGCCTAGGCATCTAACAGTAGGACAGATGATAGATGAGTTGAGTAGTGAATCTAGATGGTTGCACATTAGTTCGTAGCACTACTAGTGCCACATGTGAGACAGTGTTTAACTGGAATTAGAAGTGTGGTTTAATGTTTTGGGAATCAGTCAAAAGTTCCTGTAACTGTGGCATTCAGCTTGCCATTACAGCCTGTTGTATGTACATCATGGGTATGTAAGGCAAACGCTAGGTGGAGTCAGTAGGCAACAATGGGGTAGCATCAGATTTGTAGTAGGTAGAGCTGAAATATAAATGTGTGTGCATCCTTGTGTGTGTGTGTGTGTGTGTGTGTGTGTGTGTGTGTGTGTGTGTGTGTGTGTGTGTGTGCGCATACATGCATGTGTGTGTGTGTGTGTGTGTGTGTGTGTGTGCATGTGCATGCATGCGTGTGTGTGTGTGTGTGTGTGTGTGTGTGTGTGTGTGTGTGAGTGCACGTGTGTGTGTGTGTGTGAGCATGTGTGTATATGTGTGTGTGTGTGTGTGTGTGTGTGTGTGTGTGTGTGTGTGTGTGTGTGTGTGTGTGATTGATAAATGTACCTTAAACAATGTCAGTGATTTATTTGGTGTAAGGGCATTGTATTTCCCATTTAGCTGTGTTTGAGATCTGTCTGTTACTGCCATCATGGCTTTAAATAACAAAAGTCCCAGATTATTGTTGAAATACTTATAAAAAAAACTTGAATCAGTTCATTTCTTGGTATTATGACTTTGTCTCTGGTTAACTGCAAGGCAGCCCATGGTGTAAGAATAAAAGTGTCACACCATTTGGGTGTATCATGTGTAATAACCATAATCTGTAATGAACCATATTACATTACCAAACCCAAGAAAAACCCAGATGAACAGCTTAATTTCTTTTTTTTTATTTACCAAAGCAACATACAACCAGATTAAGCCAGTCATTTGCTGTAGCAATGTCACACACAGACAAGCCAGCTGCTGATTTACAATTCTGCAGCCGTGCTTTAGTTTATCATTACCTTACATTTAAATTATATCAACAGATAAAAGTTAAATGCTAGCAAGAAATGACTAAATTGCCTCATTAATTCAGAGCTTTCCTGTGCCTGGCTTGGACACCTGTGACTACAAGACGACTGCTTCTAAAACCATCTGGACCTACAGAGCCAATATAAGTATTTTTTGCATTTCTCTAACTGTCTCAGTGCTATTTACCAGTTCTGTGCTACATTTATTGATTTTATTTCATTTATCACCGTTTTTCAGCCTGCACCTGTTAAAGAGCTGCCATCTGTCTTTTACTGTACTGCTCTTAGGTTGTTTTAACAGTATTCCAAACTTTTCCTAACCTCCTCTGGTACTACAAAAGCTGTTCTGAGTTTGCCAAAGTTCTCCTGAGTATGCCAAACTATTTCTAAGTTTTGTAAAGTTTTTTGTGTTATTGTTCTCTTACTTTGTACACTTATTTCTGTATTTTGTTGAACATTTCTCAGAGTTAGTGAACTTATTTCCAGGGATTCCTGCTAGTGCAAGAATTCTGTTGTTGTAAAGCATTTGTTACTACACATGAGCTCAAAACCAGTTAGTTTTACATTAAGAGGGTTCTTTTGCACTCTGATGGGGGCAGAATTGAATTCCACCTATCCAAGTTGGAAACTGCTGATAGAAAGTTTAAAGTTTATTGCGTTTTTTTCTGACTGACCTGACGGATTAACTGTGTAAAAGTCTTTCATCTTGCTGATATAAAAGAATTACATTTTTGTGAGATTGTGCTCATTTATTCAGAGCTTGTGCCTTGTATATAAGCAAACCTCTCCAGTTTAAAATCCTTAATAGGAAACTCTCTCCATAGTCTCCCACTGTTCACAGCTGCTTAAAGAGCTGCCAGTATGTGCAGAGGGCAGTACCACTAAAGGTCATGTATCTGGAGCTGCTCAGTTTTGATGACTTTTGCTAGAGGTCTGGAGAGGATCCAAAGCATCCATTGCTAAAATTGAAAAAAAGAGTACTTTCTGAGTCTTCACTGCCCTTTACTGACTGTATTTTATAATTTTGCTACCTCATTTTGCTAATTTTTACCATATTTTTCTGCACTTTAAAAAAGCTGTTATATTGCCTTAAATAACTAGTACACAGTATAGTCTACATTCAGATCTGCTGACTCTAGACTATATTGTTACACTTGAGCACTATTCAAGCCATCTTACATTAGGTGGGCTCTGCCTGCACCTTATGGCAGGTGTGTAGTCTGAGCCTCATATGAGTTAGAGATTGCCATGGGAAAGCTCATTATTTGCTGTCCCGTTGGTAGTTTACCTTTTAATTTTGCCTGTATTTAAACCTCATATTTGCACAGGTTTGCTCTCTTTTAACTGGAGCTGTTCAATGTTTGAAGACTTTTCTTAGAGGTCTGGAGAGTTTCTGCTGAAATTCAAAACATCCAGTGTTGAAATTGAAAAAAAAAATAAGTACGTTGTGAGTTTCCTTTGCACTTTGCTGACTGCATTTTATCATTTTGATGATTTTTACTGTATTTTTCTGCACCTTAAAAAAGCTTTTCTGTTGCTTTAAGTAGATAGTACATAGCATAGACTAGATTCAGATCTGCTGAATCTAGACTGCATTGTTCCCATCTTACATAAAGAGCACACTGCCTGCACCCTTGTAGCAGATGTGTTTAGTCTGAGCCATACCTGAGTTGGAAATTACTGGAGGAAATCTCATTGTGCTTTCCCATTGGTAGTTTACTTTAAAAGTATTTAATTCCACCTGTATTTAAGCCTCTTGTTTGTACAAAGCTGCGGACAGTGCACTGGGGTTTAGTGGTGTCCTGTATAGATGCAAATGCCTTGAAAGACAATTTTCTCCTAGACATCTGTGAGGGAACTCTCCCAAGCTTCCCTGCTGCACTGCAGGAAACTTAGTTGTGTACTGACAAGCATTGCCGTAGTTTTCACCCCTAGCCTTTAAAAGAATAAACCCCTTTGTTAACCCTAGAGCAAAAGCTGGACAAACTATCCCACTCCCCAACAATAGTTAAGGTAACAATCTGCCACAATAGATGGTCAGTTTCCAACCATTTCTCCAGCCAGCCTGATTGACATGGGCATCCTGAGGCAATGTAGCAATTACCTCATGTATACTGATAACCATTGACTCCTAAAACAAATAAATACAATATGTGAGAGATGTAGTTACACTACAAATTTGGAATCAATTATCTCATGTGACACACACCACTCTCACACAAAACAAGGTGACAACATGCAAACACACATACGTGGAGGTACTCAATAGAAGCCTACTGAAACATCAGAGACATCCCAAGTGCAAACCACTTGCACACACTGCAAAGCAAATAGAGTCCACTACACATAGCAACACACACACCAGTGTCTCAGCAAATTAGCCCGTAAGGCAAAACACCTCAAAACCAAATGTCCTGGTCATAGGCGACTCCAGAGTTAGACACACAGATGTCTGCCTCACCAGGCTGGACAAGGAGAGGGTCACAATCAGCTATCTGTCAGGTGCTAGGATCTATCAAATCATACAAGCACTCAACAACAATTACCGTTATGATTCTGTCATAGTACATGTTGGGGTGAATGACTTGGGACATACCTTTCTGGACTATATGAAGAGAGACATGACTGAACTCTCAGATTATGTGTCCCAGTCAGCTATGTCCCTAGCCCTAAGCAGCATTCTACCTTCACCCAGGATGATGCCACAATATAGACAAAAAATTATTGACTTCAACAATTGGCTTAGCTTCTGGTGTCAATCCAGGGGGATCTAGTATCTGTCAGCCTGGGAATACATGGTTGACAGACCACGCTGCTTTGCCAGAGATGGACTTCACCTGTCTCCTCTAGGTTTTTGGATAATGGCAAAGGTGTTTGCCTCCCCCATGGTGCCTTTTTAGGCAATGTCAAAACAACAAAATTTCTGATTTTAAAAAATCCACTTGAGACAAACTCAAGGTTATGTGCGTTTATATCATGTTATCGAAGTTGAAAATAGCGAACGCTATTTCATCGAACCTTAAATATCTAAACCAAATAATATTGAACATTCAGAACACAGAATTTTTTCCTTGGGGGAAAAAATTTGCTATTCTGAAACACATACGCACAACACAAGCACACCTAAAAAACATCAATACACACACATACACTTATAATCCTACAATTAACCCTACACTAAACTATACATACACTACTATCTATTCACTTACCTTAACCGAAACCCTAACCCTAAGGTCTGTCACTGTCGCACACTCACCTAACCCGCGCCCTAACCCTAACTCACTTAACCCTCCCCTAAACCTAATTCACCTAACCCATGCCCTAACCCTAACTCACCTAACCCGCACCCTAACCCTAACAACCGTACAATCACACACTTACCTGAACCTGACCCGTAAATCTCCACCACAGCGCTGAAAAATAGCAAAGCTACAGAACCGGCCAACCAAATTCTTTCCCTAGGAAAGAATTCGGTGTTCTGCAGCTTTGCTATTTTTAGTGTTTGATTAAAACGGGTCGATATTAGAACATTCAAAGTTTTAAAGCTTCGATGTTCTGATATAGACTTGGTTATGTTGCTTAATTCTATGAGCCTAAACAAAAACTGCACTCCCTGGAAGCACTCCTCACCTTGGAAGATGCTGGTGTTTGTGCACTCACTGAGACATGGTTCAAGGCTGCTGAGAGAACCCCAGCCATGCAAGGCTACAATGCCTTCCACACATTCAGACCCTAAAATGAGTGTGAAGGAAATAAAGGTGGAGGTGTATCCATTGTCATTAAAGCCAAATACATCTCAAGACTGGTTAAACAGTATGACTCTCTTGAGCTACTCCAGGTCCAACTAACTATAGGTAAAACACCCTACCACATCATTGCTAGCTACAGGTCCCCCACCATGAAGCAAAAGAAGTACACCATCTACCTGGACTTACTAGAGTCACTCATTATGCAGCCAAACACTTTGGTCATGGGAGATGTCAACTATCCTTCCATCAGCTGGGCAACATATGTGAGCACAAACATGCTCACCCTGAGGTTCCTGGACTTTGGCAATACAAATGCCCTGGAAAAGTTAGTCTGCATTCGCACAAGGGGATCAAATGTCCTAAACTTTGTACTCCCCAACACGAGGATTCACTGCATTGCCCACTGTGTGTTGCTCTCCCTGGTAAGGTTAGACCATAAATATGTCTTGTTTGAAGTAATGATCAGGCCTGACACCCCCACAGAAGCAAAAAAGCTGAAAATTTCCCCAAAGCAAACTACAACTTACTAGGCAATGATATAAAAAGGTTCAACCCCCTGCTAACACAGCCAACAATGACTCCTATGCAGAGGTGCACACAAATGCCCTGTATAGCCACCTAAACAACTGCATAGACTCAGCTGTACTTGAGTGGGCCAAAACCAGGTTCTCTGGAAAAAACAAGCCACCCTGGTGACCTCAAGTATAAATAGCTTATATAACATAAGTAAGAAACTGATGTTTAAGAACAAGAGGGAACTTAAACAGCAGAATAAGAATACCCTCCGCAGCTTGAACAAGCAAATCAGATATCTTGTAAAGTCTAAAGCTAGTTACAAAGCTAAATTAGCATCCCTAGCTAGAAAATCGTAAGACATTATTTAGCTGTGTCTGAAATCTAAAAGGGAATGTCCAACTATGTGCTGAACTTATAGTGGACAGTACCTCTCATACTGAACCTGAGGAAATTGCCAACCTGCTAGCTGACAGATTTGGTGCAAACTTCACCCCCTTGTCCCCATCAGCCATACCCCAAAGTATACCTGACACCAGTCCTCTACCTAGTATCTCCAAAGAGGAGGTCATATCCCCGCTCTCCAAGGCCAAAAACATAGTCTCTGTGGGACCAGATAACATCCCAGGCTGCATACTAAACAATCTAAAACAAGACCTAGTGGAATCACTTTGCACTCTTTTTTAACCTCAGCCTGAGCACTGGCTTTGTTCCAGTAGAGTGAAGAACAGCAACAGTAACCCCATTGCACAAAGCAGGTACATCAAATAACCCTGGGAACTATAGCCCCATAAGCCTAACCAACCTTATCTGCAAGGTCATGAAAAAATCATCATGGACCTTATCAACAACGACATAGGTGACTTTCAAACTCTTGACCTAACCCAGTTTGGCTTCGTTAAGGGTAGATCACGCTTAATGAACCTGGTGGACTACTTCAAGAATGTCACCAAAGTCCTGGATGAAGGCAAAACAGTACATACTGCCTATCTTGACTTATCCAAGGCATTTGACACACTCCCCCACTCAGGTATGATTGAGAAACTCTAACTATCTCAGCTGGGGATTAACCCATATGTCACTAGATGGGTAGCCAGCTGGCTCACCGACAAAAAGCATACTGTCAAAGTTGGGGATTCCACCTTCACTGGTAGATCAGTTACCAGTGGCATACCACAAGGATTTGAGCTGGATCCTCTACTGTTTGGAATCTATTTCTTGGAAGTCCATGTGAAAGTAGATGGCCTGTGGCTTATCTGGTTTGCTGATGATTGGAAACTGGGCCCAGGCACTGAGACCCCAAACAATGTTAACATATTACAAAAGAGACTAACACAGATAAATAATTGGTGCCAAAGCCACGGACTAAAACTAAATGCCAAAGGTGCATTATTATCCCCTTTGGCAAAGAGGAAGTCTCTGTAAATTACAATACTGACAGCACCCCCTAAGCTCAAACTCAGTGGTGTGAGATTTGGGAACACAGGTAATAGCAATCTAAACTTTGATCACCATGTGTACACAGTGATAAGGAAAGCCTTCTATATTGCTCATCTCATAAGTAAGGGCATTTCATCCAAGACTAAAGATGTTGTAGCTCCTCAGTACTCGACCCTCAACACACCACTAATAGAGTACAATGCTCCCTTTTGCATGTACCTCACCAGACACCTGCAGCAGCTAGACCAGAGAGGTGTCTCACCAAGAAAATTCAGGGCCTCCAAAACATGACCTACAATGAAAAGCTGAAAGCCCTGTCACTGCACTCTATTGAACAGGCTGCTGAGAGGTGACTTGTGCATGGTCTACAGAGCAGTCTCTGACCCTGCCCTAATGGAAATGCTGCACATCCGCAAATCAAATGGGACAAGAGTCACTTGCTCCAGGGATCTCAACGTAGCCTGTGACATTAACAGAACATGCTGGATAGACAAATACAGTATATCTTTCAGAGATTGACGCTCCTCTGGAAAAAAACTCCTGATTCACATGAGCAGAGCTCCTCAATGACCCTACTCAAGCGCAACCTAGACAATTGGATGGGAGACCATAAATTCACCACAGGGTGGCACCTATAGCCCTCATGGGCAGTGGCAGTCAGTGCTGATCATAGACTTGTTCTGCAAATAATGACTATCTAACCAAGGTCAATTAGGGAACAAGGGTATAACATGGCTAGGCTTGTAAAGGCCCATAGGGCCGTTAGCCTAGTAACCTCCTATGAAACTATGAACCTATAAATTTTTAACTTGAAAACACACTGGTGACACTAGTGTATTACAAAACATTCAGTGGTAGCTAAATGCCTTCCCATGAGTTTAGAGATGAAGCCAGGCAGAATTATAGGGTGGTATTCTTAGTGCAGCTCTTCATATTTTCATAGTGGTAATCCATGATGACTGACCCTTTATGGTTATGGAAATCATGTCTTTCAGGATGACTACAAAAATGTGGAGGCATTTTGTTAAACGTTTCCCTGCTGCAAATCCTAACATGCTTAAGACATAAGCGATAGGGGACAGCTATTACACAGATAAGGGGCACTATTCATTTGTGTGTGAGCAGGATTCATAGAAATGAATCTAAAAGGACCTAATTTGCATACTAAACATGTAAATGGCCCTGAACTTACACCAGTAAGCAGCAATTTAGCATTAGAATATGGAGTTGTAAAGGGAAGGGAAAAAAGGAATATGCACTGGCATACATTTTAAAAGGAGGTAGAATTATTGGCTTTACTTAACAAATTTTTTATTGTATTTTAGTGCTTCTGCATACATGGACAAACTGCTAAAGATGTCATTGAGGAATTGTTTAATTTTGATGTCAGTGAAGTGCTTGCACAGACATAGACAAACTACTGAAGGGGCCCTTGGGGGAAATGTTTCATTTTGGTGTCTGTGAAGTTCCTGTGCAGACATAGACAAACTACTGAAGGGGTAGTTGGGGGAAATGTTTCATTCTGGTTTTATTGAAGTGCTCGTGCATTCTTGGTTAAACTATTGAAAGGACGGGTGGGGGGAAATGTTTCATTTTGGTGTTTGAGCATACTTCGTGGAACTACTAAAGGGATTGGTTGGGGAAATATTTAATTTTGTTGCTTGTGCATACTTGGTGAAACTACTTAAGGGATCGGTGGGGGAAATGTGCCATTTTGGTGCTTTTGCATACTTGGACATATTACTGAATGAATCGCTGGTGGGAATTTTTTTTTTGTGTGTATTTGGTTAAACTACTGAAGGGATTGCTTGGGAAATGTTTAATTCTGGTGTTTGTTCATACCTGGATATAGTACTGAAAGGATCAGTGAGGGAAATATTTCATTTTATGTCAAGACATAAAAAAATAAAAGGGAGCAGCGCTTTTTAGTTATATAAATCCCAGTCCCTGGCTACACGTTATTTAGCTCTAAGAGCATACAAAAAACTCTAATGCATATGAGGGGTGGGTGGAGGTTGAAAATTAAGCTACTATCACCATCTTGATGGAAATGGAAGCCCTCCACATTTATTCCTTTTGAAGGACAGACAGACTGCTACAGAACAATGATCACTGATAATATTTAAAAGTACCTGCGTATCAATACTCTTTTTAGGTATATTTGTTATTATACCATCAAGAGTAATGTGTCACTGCCAGTTATTTTGTTAGGTCTAGCAGATTATGAAAGGCTAGCATACTATTTAGAACTCCCTCCCCAAGACGGGCATTATATCCTTCATAACACCCACCCTGGAAGCATTATTCTTCTAAGTGAATTGGAGTTATATTTAAAAATCGTCCCTTATTTTAAGTGTTTTCCCAGTTATTTGGCTTTATACAGAATTCCTGATCAAAGAAGTTGAAAGGTCCCTGATGAGTCTCTTGCTCATGGTATATTGATCTCTATCTCATTTATTGGGTCTCTTTCTCTCTTTTTTTCAATTTCTCTCTCTCTTACTCATTAAATGGTGGATATTTGCTGTTATTCAGTCTCTGCTTCATATCAGAGCAATATACTACCGTGAAGAGATAGTCTTATTTTTACCAGGCTTTATATGTACATTAACACCCTGTTGAAAAACGTTTGTTCTTGACTAGGGTGACAATGTGCATTTAGCCCTTTATCTAATACTTATTATTAGACTGCCAATATTTAGCCAAAGTACTTTAAGGCTTGTTTTATGGACTACTGAGACATTGCTGTGACACATGAATTTGCAGTTTTATTAGAAAGAGCAATAGGAGTTACAGCCATACCTACACCTTTTTCTTCCTCAATATTCTTTTATTTGTTTGTTAGCATTTGTTAACAAGTTGGGCAAGTTATTTCAAGGAACCCTTCTGTATTGTGACTAGGATGAGGAGCCAGGAGATACACAAAAAAGTTAAAAAAAAAAAAAAAGAAAAAAAAAAGTGTATTATAAAAGTAACAAGTAAAATGGTGGCATGCAAATATGGTGACTCAGAAAATCAGTTCACTGTAAAATTAAAAATCAACACAGTGACTGCCAAAACAATAATGTCGAACCATTATAATGATAATATCCAGGTGCAATAAGCTTAACAAAGGTTGGTAATAAGTTACCATAATATAACGGTGAAATAAGCACTCTTTTGTGAACATTTCGCTCTCCCGTTGTTGTCTGTATCATCTCCCTTCTCTTTTTCTTCATTGCTGTTCTTGTTGCGCCATTTGTTGTTTTAGTCTTAGCAATCTGGACACTAGTAGGGTCCTAACATGCCGTTTTTTTTCACAGTAAGCAGATCCATTTTTCAGGTCTTCTCTCACAATGCAATACATAAACTTTATTTCATGTCTCACTTTTTTGTGCTTTTCACTTAAAACAAATCCCTCGTACAGCAGGACTCCATACCCTGCATGAGTCTGAATGCTTTACGTATAGCTAGATAAATGTATCTACCCAGAATTAAAACCATGTCACACACTTCAGCAGTTTTATGGTTTTCTGCTTTTCATTCTACTTGCTAAATTCCTTTATCCATATAAGTAAACCCAGACTGATTATTTCTTTCCTCTGATATGGCTCATTGTCTATTTGCAGTTTTATACACCATTTTAGACACTCCTACAAAATTGCAAGGCAAATGAAGCAAGCCATTCAAAAAAAGATTGTATGCCTCACTGAGATTTCACATTACTGCAGCTAGCGCTATGGAACTTGCTCTTCAACTCCTTTCTCCATTCCTTACTCAGCCCATTTTCCTAAATTTTCAATGCAGTGACTTGCAGTCTAATTTTTTTTCTATCTAAGCAGCGCATACTGTAATTTGCATCATTTGGTGGTTGAAGCCTACCTGCAAATGTCAGAAATCATCTCCTCTCTGTTTGGCAGAACATTTGGACATCATATACAAATGTGTTTTGTGGTCATGCCCCTAGCATATGTCTTGTTATCAAGGGAAAAAGTGACTATTTCTTTTGAAAGTGCTTAATTGCATGAATGGAAGAGAAAATGTTTGCAAAGGTCTCATAAACAATGGCAGATGCTTTCTGCACCTGGTATTAAAGGTAAAGATTTTTATGACCCCCAACCAGCTGCAGACTTTTAAAACAGAAAGCTGATCTAACAATAGGAGCTTTCCTGAGAATACAAACTTCAAGGTTACAATTTTAGGTATGAAGATCTCAGTCTTTAAGGTTTTAATTACATCTTGAATAAAGTCATAGAAGATACAACAGATGTGTGAACTGTGTGTTTGGTGCTATTCAGCCACAAGAATGGAAAAAAAAGGCAATTGCAGAAATAAGTAGGCAGTCCAACTGTGCCATGCTTATGTTGTGACAGAACAGAATAAGTCCGTAATATGGTTATATCCTTTCTGTATTTTCATACTTGTCTTTGCACAGTAGGATATTCTGAGATGCACATGTCCATGTTTTTACTGTGCACACCATAATCAGCATGTGCACTACGTCAGCTTATACCACCGTTGTTTGAGTAAGATTTGGATATCAATCTGAAATTACACAAAATACAGGCTGCCCAGCTGAGGCAAAAACTGACTTAAAAGCATCCAGAATCATGGAAGAGCTCTCGTTCTTATCTGAGAACCACACAAATCTGACAATGCAGAAGGACTTTACTATAAAATGTTTCAACTGATTTAGTGTTTAGCAGGCCAACTATTGTTACAGTCTGTCTATTTTTCAAATGCAGTCATACTTGTGAAATTACCACATATTTATATATTTGAGTTCCATAGAGCCCTCCGTCTAACCCCTAATTATAACCAAAAAATATGTTTTTAGTTAGACAAGAGCAGAGAGCAAGGGTCATACAGTGTAAAGCGTTGCAGACTCTCATTACTCTTAACTGTTTCTAATTGTGCTTTGCCCCTCAAAACAAGTATGCTTTTCTGGTAAATTGCTGAAGATTTCTTTCAGTCACTTAAGACAGATATTATAGTGTCATACTTTTTAATGTTCATTAAAGGTTGCCCCTGGGTTAGAAATTACATTGACCAGTCCTCCCAAATATTTTTGTAACTGCACCAGTCCTTGTTTAGTGTCCACCTTGGAATCTGCCAAGACTTTAATGAGTTCTTCCATGGTTGTGAGGATGAAAACCACTAGGACAGCCAAATGTTTGATACACAACAGGTAATATAAGCCAATATCTCTGGTTTACAAGTTCATCAGTACATTTAGGTCAAACCATGCCTGCACCTAAAGCAGAAGTACGGTGAGGAATGATATTTTGGCAGATCCCTGGCCACACTGCCCATGCAAAGGCTTATTTGAATAAACAAACATATAGCCCACTTGGCTTTTCTCAATCAGTTCACAAGCTACTTATATTACATGGTGCCTTAGAATTAAGGTTATGCTCTACAAAGGTACCTCTGCCACTCAGGCTCAGTCCCAAACAACCCTTTTCACAACACACTGCAAGTTAAAAGTCCCAGCTGCAAGTCTCACCAGACTTTTCTTTTAGCTCCACAAACAAAGTATTTTTTCTAAATGCACTTCAAGTTGCATCCATCATAGGCCTGTCTGAGCTTTCAAACCTCAGAAACCAAAAATGATTTGGTAGAGCCCTTAGTGTACATCATTATGAACTTGGGAAACAATCTTCCTAGTTTTAGTCTTCCAGGCTCCATCCATTTATCCATGCTTAACTGTCAATCATTATTCTTATTAATACAATTAATTTCCTAACTAGATTGCTATAAGAACTTTACAAACACAAAACTCACTTGAATTCGTATATCCTTTCTTCACACACAAGATATTACATTCTCAACATTTACTGGCCTTCAATAGTTCCTTGACTGAAACTACAGAACTGTAATTCACAATGAAAATGTGGTTCAACTTTGCCATTCTGGAACTGTTTTGTTTCATGGAAACCTATCTGAAAACTAGAAATTTTGAATCCAGAAATCTGATTTATTTCTCACTTGAGTGGTTTAACTAAAAAGTCTAAAGAGATTCAGAATGTTAAATGCCTGCATGTTGCTGAAAAAAAAGCCATATATGCATTTAACGTTTTACTTTTCTAGAAGAAGAAAATAATAAATGTTCTAGCAGATAGTACAGAGAATTAAGGCTTTGAACTGTTAATAAGCTGCTTCCTATATTTTAGGATTTGATTCCCTTGACCTCCATTTGTTGACTCTGTAACTCCAAGCAAATCACTTAACCAGATAGTGCTCTGAGACAATGGGGGAATTGGGCTAGGATCCTCTAGAGTCTTCTGTGCCACATATACAGTAACTACCTATGAACCTATAAAGACAAACAGTAGCAGTTAGAGACAAAGTCAGTGATCATTGCTAGCTCACAAAGAACTTCACATGTATTAGTATTTGTCCTTTAAACAACATAAGGTGCTACAGAGACTATAAATGCATATGTTATGCATTTGGTGAGCTGCAAGACTGTGTAAATATGAGAATAATTTGTTGTATAAGAAATGATGAAACAAGTGACAAACTCTTAATAGAAGCAGACCAGACATTATCAAAAGATAATAATTGTGTACAAATCAAGTGAAATTACTACTGCTTAGTTAAAAGAATTATCTCGTAAAAACAAGGGTATGTAAAATAAAATGTAAGTCAAAAATAAAAGTCAGGTAAAACTGATAAATAAATGTATGATGTATTGTATAAATATTATCTTCAAAATAGAGAACCATGTAAGGATACAGGATGGAGGTATTCACACCATTTTAATTCAAGCTTTTAATAGATATTGCTTTAAGCATGATTGGAAATACACTCCAAATTTTAAACAATCCTGAAGAATACATGCTAGAAATGGTATTTTATAAAAGTATAAAAGCAAAAATAAATTTGTTCAGAAGAATTTCCTTACTGATAAACATAAATATGAAAATAAACTGTTTGTGTGTATTGTTAAAGTGAAACAACCATACTGTGAAATCTCAAAATGCATTAGAAAGAATAAGACAGGTAAGTAAGGCCAACTGTTGAAAGAAATGATGAGCATTTAAGGGGAGGATGTGGAATTTAAACTAGATATAGGAGCAGAGTGTAATATCTTTCCGGAAGATACTGTTAAATTATTGGAGGTGGAAAATTATCAAGAGAGACCTGTGATCCTACAACAGACTAGACCAGCTACCTATTGGAGGGTCAACTGCATTTATAAATGCACAATAGTAATACTCTCAAATAGTAAAACAACTGTTATGAGTAGTACAGGGATGTAAGAAATTCCATGGTTATGTCTGTGGTGCAGACATTCAGGTAGAAATAACCCCAAAACCCTTGCAAAGCAAATTCAACAAATCCTTTTGTAAGGCAATTGTATGATTGCAGAAGATGCTGCTTAATCTGCACAAATACAATCTGAAATTGATTGACAGACCAGGCAAAGTACTACACATATCAGGTAAATTGAGTGGAGCACATTTATGAAAGAAGCATAAAGAGCTATTAGAAGAAGAACTAGTAAGTTTTTGGGTAATGCCATAATTACCAATAACAGAAAAAAAACAAAAGAATTATAGAGGTACACTAACACTGATTTAGAAATGTATTTACTAAAAATAACACAATGAAAAGTTGGTCTGAACAAAAATCATCAGTGCTATTTTACATTCAATGAAGAAATAAGTTTGTAAGCTTTGCTCAGGTCTTGAAGTCCAAAGCTAACAAAATAATAATTCTTAATCATCTGAAAAAAATGCTTGAGAAGGTATGCGCATCACATCACATCTGGGAATAGTAAAGTATGAAGAAACAGCAAGAAATGTAATATTTTGACCAGGAATATCAACTTAGAACAACTAATGCAAAGGGGTGTGTCATCTGCACTGTATATCATAACAACAATCCCAAGGAAGAGGTGACAGAACATCCATTTCCTGATTATCCATGGATTCAAGTGAATACAGATTTATTCCAGGTCAGAGTAGCCAGGTATGCCATATGCGTCATGAACTGTTAATACAACCTTCCTAAAATAATCAAACTGAAAGACACTGTGATAAGTGCATTAAAGTATATATGCTTTTCAAAGGGTAGGTTTGTAGGTACTTACGGACCTATTGATCTGTGAAGATCTTATGAAGTCTAGCCTTATATTTCCATTGCAGTTTTTAGCCCTTATATTTTGTGCACAAACAAACCAGAGATGGGTAGAACAAGGATATGTCAGGGCATTTTGTGCTGCCATGAGGGACAAGGGTGCTAAACTGGGGGGTGAGGGTGTTTATGGCTGCCCATCCATTTGTTCCAGTTATGTTTGAATAGAGGAAGAGAAGCATTCTGCTTTATTTGGAGTGGAAATGGTTCCATAAAGTCAGATGTTTTTCTGATACATACCTATCCCTCTGGCAAAGGAAAATTATACTTTAAAAATGATCAAAACACAGTAGGTTCAGGTTAAGGCACTTTAATCTTGCAGCAAGGAGACAAAAACGTGCTAATACAGAGTTTGTCTAACCAGAAACAGGAAATACTTTCATTTTTATGCATTCTTAAACTGGTTGTGTCCTACCATGCTGACGTAACAGTTTACCACCTTTTTCATCATCATCTGCTGACCATCTTTCCCATGAATTTCTGCTGATTTATCAATTTTTATGTGAAACTTCCTGAGGAAAACAACATGGCTTGGATTACTCCCAGTTAGATACATGTTATGTTACATTCAAGATACTATGGCTAAATCAAGCACAATGCTAGCAGTTCATTTCTCTAATAATCCTTTGTCTACTTAATCTCTAAATTACTACAGCTGCAGAGGTTCCGCTCCTCTGGACAGAGCTGTTTGTCTGAAATCATTACATTTATAACATAAAGCATTGTTCATTCATTCGCTTCTGACCTAGCAGATAAACACCTGCTTCTCAAGTACATTTCCACAAGGCATAAACAAGAATATTGCTGTGCTAGCAGTTACTAGGTCAGAGGGCAACTTGCAAGTTTCAGAAAGCATACTACAGTTTTCAAAAAGCATCTTTTTCAGTCTCATATGAAACTCAATTTGTATAAAATACAGTGCATGAAAAATAGAATGAAAAGCGTATTAAAATACTTGATTATTAATTTGGCATTAAGCATACACACATTAATACATATTTTTCTAACATTTCCCTCCTGTTAATACTTTTTTATTCTATTTTCAAAAAAGAATAAACAGCTTGCTTCTTTTCCTAACCTCTTCCATTCAGGATTTGCAGTTAAGAAAGTCATTCAGTTTAAACTTTTATGAAAGTGTTTCGCATTCTAGCAGCTCTTCAAATTCAGTACTTTGATATATAGTCTCAGATACGGATATATCTATGAATTCTTTAACTAATCTCTTCATGCAGGGGATTCCACAACAAATACAAACTCCTATTAGGAGTAATCCTACCCCAATAGCAATCAATATGTTCATAAAAATGGAGTCCCACCCCCGAAGGCATTCTGGAAAAAGTCTGCCAGAGGGTTTGAGCCTGGCTTGGTCATGGCCGACACTTGCTGAATCACCTCGAGATGATCGTTAATCTCATGCTGATGGTCATGAATAAACGCACAGCATTCTTCTTTGATTAAAGCGCAAGTTCCGCCTCTCGCCGCTAGGGTGAAGTCAAGAGCCATTCGGTTTTGGAGCATTACAGTTCTCATGGCATTCAGTTCATCAGTTATCAGTTCAAGAGCAGAAAAAGTCGCATTACTCATTACTTCAAGAGGTTTGGACAGTTTTTGCAGCTCCCATATTGATTTAACTCCGCCATACATAGGTGATATACCTGCCCAGTATATGACAGCATCACTCAAGTCCATGTGCGCAAGTTTGGCTCCCACATCATGATGGTCTTTCCAGCCCGCTTCGATCCGTCCCACTGGATTCTTGGGTTTCTTAACAGTCTTTTTGGTTACGTCTTGAGTATTTCGAATACTCCCTTGAGGCAAAACTGCAGTGTGTTGGATGGCCGGAACCAGGTATCCCAAAAAACAACTACCAGACCAATTCTCAGGTAACCATTTATATGCTTTTTACCACACACAAAATAACAGTCCTCTACCTTAGTTATTACTTTGTTACGAAATGACTGCCCTGCATGAAACATTTTCTTGTCTATTACAAATAACTGTTTAAAAAGTACAGGATTGCATTGTACCTGGTCAAGAGTCTTATGCATAGATTTAAAAAATGAGTCATAATCTGTACTACAAGATCCACTCAAATCATTTGGTTTTCTATAACATTTATATTGTACTGTAACATTACACTTACTCCATCCCACTTGGATGGTATCATTTTTATAGAAACATACAATTCCTTTTTGTGTCACAGGCAAATACAGTGCTACCTTATCATGTGCTTTAATAGCAACTGTGTCAAAAACAGATTTTCCCAGGTCTCATTGACCCCTAGGGGGATAGCAGTCATTAATAAACCCCGTATGCTGTTGGTATGGCCGTACAGACGCAGCAGTTCGAAAGGTTAAAAGTCTCAGCGTACACGTGTAATTGCCTGATAAGTGTTAAAGTTCGGATGCCAGTCTATGTTTGGTTCATTACGTCTAATCAGTTCAACCTTTGTGGCAGGAAAAAGGAATGGCCACAACAAAAAGAACAGTGTGATCAATATTGCAATAAAAACGATCATACAAGTTTTCTGAGGTTGCTCAATGTCTCTACTCACTCTGTACCTGGCTATTTTGTTCTTGTTGTGCAACAGTAACAATGTTTTTGTCCAGTTCAAAGTTTTTAACCAGTTTACAGTGCGTCAAATGAATCCAGGAAGCTCGCTTTGCGATCTTGACTGCAGTGGGTGTCGACAGTAGTACCTGGTACGGACCTTCCCACTTCGGAGAACTCCAATTCTTTCGCTTCATAATCTTCACCCAGACCCAGGTACCTGGGGCTACTGGTGCTTCCGATTTCGGTTGCTCTTTATCTGAAACAGAATTTAACTGCAAAAGTTTGTTATTCAAAAATCGCCTCATATACCCTGCAAGTGAACTGTCAGCCTCCTGCTCTGTAGACATGAGAGGTTTCCACTGAGGTGTATAATATGCCCTCCCAAACAAAGTTTCAAAAGGAGTTAATCCCTTCGCATTTGGAACAGTTCTCATACTCAACAGTGCTAAAGGCAAACAGTGCACCCAGTTTTTCTGTGTCTCTGCTATCAACTTCCTAAGTTTATTCTTCAGCACCCCATTATGCCTCTCTACTAGCCCTGCAGATTGGGGGTGATAAGCGCAGTGGTTCTTTAACGATATCCCAAAATAGCGACTAAGTTGCTGAATCATTTGGTTCAGAAAATGTGTCCCGTTATCACTATAAATCTTTTCCAGTATACCAAATCTGGGTATAATTTCTTTAACAAGGACCTTTGCAACAGTAGCTGCATCTGGATTTTTAGTTGGAAACGCTTCTACCCATTTGGAAAACATGTCTATAATAACAAGGCAATACTTCTTATTTTCACATTTATTCAATTCTATGAAATCCATACAAATAGTATGGAACGGATATGGTGGTGTAGGAAAATTCCCTTGCTAGGCTTCAACGCCCCTTGTGCATGATGTTTGTTACAAACATGGCATGCTGCACAAAAATGTTTTGTATAATTGGTAAATCCATAGGTTGTAAATACTCGATTCACTAACTGTACCATCCCCCCTGTTGAGACATGGCTCTGCCCATGGCTCAACAACGCTGCATATCTAAACAAATTAGATGGCAAAATCGGTTTCTTCTCCTTGGAGACGTACAGTCCCTTTTTGGGGATTGCTCCTCGTTTTATCCACTTCTGTTTTTCAATATTTGTAGTAAGTGTCTGCATTGTTTTTAACATTTCTAAATCTAAAATCTCAGAGGGTTGTAATTCCTCACTCAAATGAAACGTTTCTGTGGCTGAAGCTGCCTGCTTCGCAGCTGTATCAGCCCGTGCATTACCTTTTGAAATCCTGTCTGTTGTTTCGTATGAGCTACGCATTTGCAAATAGCTACTTTTTTAGGTAACTGAATTGAATCTAACAAGTCTAAAATAAATTGCGCATGATTGATCGGTTTACCAGTAGATGTTATCATTCCTCTATTTTTCCACTGCTGCGCAAAAACATGTACAGTAGAAAAAGCATACTGACTGTCAGTATAAATGTTCACATTCTTACCTTTTGCTAAGGTACATGCCCTTGTCAAGGCAATCAATTCTGCCGCTTGTGCAGATAAGTTGTGTGGTAAAGATTTTGCTTCTACAGTTTCAGTATCAGAAACGACTGCATACCCCACTAGGTTCTGTCCTGTAGGACCCCTCCTGCACGAGCCGTCCACATAGTATGTCACCTCGGCAGCATCCAAGGGAACATCCGTAAGGTCCTGTCTAGGTAATGTCTTTTGCTCAATCTCCTGCAGGCAGCAGTGTGGTTTGCCATCTGCAGGGGTTGGAAGCAAAGTTGACGGATTCAAAGTTGTGCATCGTTCAATTGTCATATGAGGTTGGCTCAACAGTATGGTCATACAGGAAAGATGCCTAGATGGAAAAGATATGCTACTTTTTCCTTGCAGTAAAATAATTGCGACTGCATAAGGCACTCTCAACGTGAGAGGGTGGAATAGCACTACTGAGGCCGAAGCCTGCACTGCCATTGCAGCTGCAACTACTGCTTGTACACAGTGGGGCAGGGATCGCACCACTGGGTCTAACTGTGATGAATAGTAAGCTATGGGGCGTTGTTTGTCCCCATGTTGCTGTGTCAATACTGATGTCATATAACCTTGCTTACAATCTACAGTTTGAATAAACTGCTTGTGATAGTTTGGTAATCCTAGAACTAAGGATGATGCTATCAGTTGTTTCAGCTTACAGAAAGCTGCTTCTGCTTCAGGTGTCCATTGTAATAAATCCTGTGCTGCCATCGGCTTTTTAAATATTAAATTGGCCAGTGGAGCAGATTCCAAAGCATAGTTCGGTATCCAACTCCGACAAAAATGAGTAGTTCCCAGGAAGGACATAATTTCCTTCTTGGTACTTGGTCTAGGTGCTTGTAAAATTGCTGTTTTTCCTATCTTCATCTAATATTCTACCTTCTTTGGATATTACATATCCCAAGTACTTAACTTGTTTTCTCCAAAGCTGTAGCTTGTCTTTATTTACTTTGTGACCTTGAGTAGCTAAAAATTGTAATAAAGCTATCGTGTCCTCTCTGCATTCTTGCTGGGTGGGGGCTGCCAGCAGAATGTTGTCTACATAAAGTAATATCTGACTACCTTTCGGTGGGACAAATCCCGCCAGGTTGCTTGCCATTTCCTGTGCAACTATTGTTGGACTTTCACAATACCCCTGTGGTAATCTTGTATATGTGTACCGCTTTCCCTGAAATGTAAATGCAAACCAATATTGGCTGTCAGGGTGTATCGGTATAGAGAAAAATGCATTACTAATGTCTACCACTGAAAAATATTTTTGCTCTGGCTTTAAATCATTCAGTAAGGTGTGTGGATCTGGCACCGTTGGTGCCCTGGGTATAACTGCATTATTTACAGCTTGTAAATCTTGGACCATACGCCATTCCTCATTTGCTTTCCTGACAGAAAATAAAGGTGTATTACATGGTGAATGAGGAGATTCTATTAAGACTCCTTCCTTAAGTAAGGCTGCTATAATAGGCTTGATTCCTATCTCTGCATCCTTTCTCAAGGGATACTGTCTTTTCTGGGGTCTAAATGCTGACTTTGGCGTTATAGTAACTGGTCCTGCTGTTCGTATAAGTCCTACATCTGATTTCCCTGCTGACCAGAGAATGTCTGGTATGTCCCGCAAGGCTTTTTCCTCTTCTTCCAATAAGAGTAATACTCAGCTGTTCTCACTAGCCTGTGAGTGCACAGCTGGGTGTGTCTGTGTAATCCAATTCAATCTCTGTTTCTGTACTCCTTGTTCAGAGAGCTCTAATTCTGTTTGCTTTTCCCACCTTGTGACTTTTTCACCTAAGTCTGCCCATTTCAAATTTTTGTTCTTAGTTAAACTAACATGTGGCAGTCGATTAGATTTATAAAGTGCTAAAAATTCCTGGGGCAATGAACAGCTTGCTACACTGTTCCCCTCTGCATCCCAGTACAAATTTCGCAATACTAGCCTGTTTGCGTGGTTCTGAAACAATTCCTGTTCATAATCTTTATCAGGTCCTGGTCTATTATAGTAATATGGAATACAATGCAACAAATGCTGTTTGTCAATGTCGAGGGAGGGGAACTTACTGATGGCTACGTTCATCAGTTCTTCGGTTACTGCCCCTGGACCAGTCATAACTAAGTCCTGGCTGTACCAATAATATGTCTCACCCTCCGGTCGCACTACAAAAGTATCCATTTGTCACTGTGCTTCCATACCCTGCATGGTTGGAACTACGGCTATGCCAAATAACTGCATCAAGTCTCTACCCAAAAGATTTACTGGGCATTTTGCAGAAACTACAATTTTACTTTTCTGGGTCATTCCTGAAACGGGGTCTGTTATTGCTATGTCATGGGAGAGTGGCTCCCAATACAGATGTCCATTAGCTGCTTTCACTAGTATATAATCTGGTGATTCCGAATCTTCCGGTAACTTGGAGGGGTGTATCAGGGTCCGTGAAGCCCCTGAGTCACACAGAAATTTAACTTCCCTCCCCTCTACCAGAAGCGTCACTTCCGGTTTCGTGTCTGCTAAGTAAAGCTCTAAGCTCAAAAGAGCTAGGTCTAAAATTTCATCTTCTTCTATGTCTGCGAATTCATGTACATCCTCTACTCCTTGTGTCACATCCTCTACTCCTGTTATTATATTTTCACTTACCTTTCCCTGCTCATTCTCATCCAATGATTCCTGACTATCATATAGTCATTCCTCATCCTCCTTATTTTCTGTAGTCACCTTCTTGTTTAGCCTGCAATCCCTTGCTAAATGTCCTTTTTTCCCGCACTTAAAACATTCACCCTTTTTCTTTCTTTCTTCGAAATCTTCTGATCGTTTGTCAGATTGTTTATTTCCCTGGGTATTTTTCTTACCCTTTTTCCCAGTTTGTACTACAAATACTTCTGACCCATCTTCTGCCGAAAATACTTGAGTTTTCTTTTTCTTTTTACTATTAAAATGTCTTTCTGCATGTCTAGCATATTCAAATAATGGCTGTAGTCTACTTGTTCGATGATCTACCATGTGCTTTGTAATAAAGCTGCTAATGGGAGTTATACTACCCTTCAAGAATGCATTCTTTAACTGTTGTTCATATGAGGAATCTTGTGTCTGGTTTTCTGGTATTTGCATTCCGCAGTGATTATTAAAACACTCTAACAGTCTAGCATAATATCTATCAACTGTTTCACCTTCCTGTTGAATGCATTGATTAATGCAAGTCCAATCAGCCCTAGGCTTCCACTTTTCAGAGATTCGGTCTGTCAGACCTTTTACTCTGCCATCCAGTTCTGCATTAGTATGTGGGAGTGGTCTAAGTTGTGCATCACGAGGATTCCAGTCGCCACTGATCATGTGCCAATCTGGACCCACAATTTGTCTAACTACTTTTTCTACTTCCTCTCCATTTAAATGGTAACTTAATCTCATACCCTGTAAGTCTTCTAAAAATTTTCTAAAATTCACTTTTGGGTGGGGAATTCCCTCTGTGGCTTTCCGGATATCTTCCGGTGTCCACGGTCTATAAACTAAAATAATCGGATCCTGTCCTGCCTGTCCTGCCTGTCCTGCCTGAGGATTCGGCACTTCTATGAGCGGACATATCTCTTCTTCACTCATAGCCTGTGATTTTCTATTTAATTAATTTAATTCAATCTCCCTCCTCAAGTCGCATGTTTGAGACCTGGTCTCGATAGGATCCCTGACAAACGGTTGTGATTTTGCAGGGACAGCTGGATATAGCGGAGGTGGATCAGCTCGTCCACTCGCTTCATATTCTGGTAACGGAAGTGGAGGGGGCGAAGGAGGGGCCGTTGCTATTACCAAGTTATTGTCTTCTTTGTCTAAGAACATCGTCTTTGAATTTTTAATTCTCTGCTCCCTGCGATTTGCTTCCTCAAGCCACCTATGCGCCTGAGGGACTCCTAATTGTCTTTGCTTTTTTAGCTGACCTTTCGCGTCTATTTTTAACTATTTAACAAGTTTCATAAGTGCAAGTTTATCTAAATTACCCTCAAATTTATACTTATCAACCCATTTGGTGTAGTACTTAACATTATTGGCACGCTGTAATAGCATATACTTCGCGTCTTCAGTTGGGGCGGGTCTCAGGAACTCTTTGTGCACTGATTTCCCATTGCTGTCTTAGCTAAGCTGTAAATTGTTACGTAACCCTTTCTATCACGTGGTACCACAAATCTATACCTTTTCACAGTTTATCTAAAATAACTGCCTACCTATTCTGTTTCCCTGATCTATGACAATAACAGTAACCCCTTTTTCTGTCCCTGATCTGCACATGCAAATCTACCTGACAAAAAACAGTTCTGTACTTAGTCCCTGATCTTAAAACAGAAATAAGGTAATTCCTCCTTACCTGACCCTCCGTGAGTTGATCCACCGGATCGTTGACTCGTCCTCCAATCCCAGATCAGAAACAGTGGCTGGCCTCTTTCGAACGACAATTCAGTCAGAGGTCTTTCAAAACAGAAGAGCCGATTTGGCCTCTTCTCCGTACGGATGCATGCCACCGGGCCCAATTCTGACCTAGGCCTAGAGCGAGAGGTACTTTCTGGTCCGAAGGACCAATCTGTCAAAGGAAAATTATACTTTAAAAATGATCAAAACACAGTAGGTTCAGGTTAAGGCACTTTAATCTTGCAGCAAGGAGACAAAAACGTGCTAATACAGAGTTTGTCTAACCAGAAACAGGAAATACTTTCATTTTTATACATTCTTAAACTGGTTGTGCCTATCATGCTGATGTAACAGTTTACCACCTTTTTCATCATCATCTGCTGACCATCTTTCCCATGAATTTCCACTGATTTATCAATTTTTATGTGAAACTTCCTGAGGAAAACAACATGGCCTTGATTGCTCCCAGTTAGATACATGTTATGTTACATTCAAGATACTACGGCTAAATCAAGCACAATGCTAGCAGTTCATTTCTCTAATAAACCTTTGTCTACTTTATCTCTAAATTACTACAGCTGCAGAGGTTCCGCTCCTCTGGACAGAGCTGTTTGTCTGAAATCATTACATTTATAACATAAAGCATTGTTCATTCATTCGCTTCTGACCTAGCAGATAAACACCTGCTTCTCAAGTACATTTCCACAAGGCATAAACAAGAATATTGCTGTGCTAGCAGTTACTAGGTCAGAAGGCAACTTGCAAGTTTCAGAAAGCATACTACAGTTTTCAAAAAGCATCTTTTTCAGTCTCATATGAAACTCAATTTGTATAAAATACAGTGCATGAAAAATAGAATGAAAAGCGTATTAAAATACTTGATTATTAATTTGGCATTAAGCATACACACATTAATACATATTTTTCTAATACCCTCCAACCAACATGTTCTATTTATGTTGCAGAAGAGACTGAGATTCATTGAGTGGAAAGAAAGAACTGTTTGGGCCTGCATGCCTCAAAATCACATATCTGTATTTTGGAGTCTCGTGCTCAACCACTACACAAAACCCATGATATATGTCATGTTCTCATATCCGACAATGGTCTGCAGTACACAAATCAGACATTCAGAAGAGTTGTGCAAGATTAAGAATTCAAACACATAATGTCCAGTGCACATTATCCTCATTCTGATAGGCAACTGGAAACAACTTTCCAAACGGTGATGAATCTCACGAGAAACAGCTGTAGCAAAGCCTACAAGAATTTTATCTCACTATTTTGGAATGTAGGGATGCTCAGTTATGGGGATATGAGCCCTCAACAGTACAAATGTTGATGTGTAGATGGTTGAAAAGATTACCTTCTTTATTTACATGTCTGATGCCTGAAACTGATATAAAGTAAAGGAAACATTAGAAAGAAATCAGAAGAGGTAAAAATTCTGTGATGATATAAAAATGGAAAAATCTACCAGATTTACAGGTTGCAAACAAAGAGTCCAAAAGCCAAAGGAAAGTCAACAGCATGTAAATAAACTTGTTGGTGAAGCAGCCAAGCCAAGAACTTATGTAATTCATGCAGATGAAGTTAAGCTGTTAAGTTGTTGTTGTTTGTCTTTCGGCTTTTCCCGGTTAGGGGTCGCCACAGTGGAACTCCGGTCTACTAATGATTGGCAGTTGGTTTTTATGGTGTCGAGTTGCCAGCCCGATGCCCAACCTTCAATGAAGGCACACCCATTCAATGCATGTCTTCCGAACGCCCACTCGACTGCGTGGAGGACATGCAGACTCCACACAGAAGGCACTCCTAACCCAAGCTGAGAATCGAATGGGAGAACCTCTTGCTGTGAGGCAACAATGTTACTGCTGTACCACCGCTGCGAAGTTAAGCTAAGTAAAATTCACAAATATTCATACAAGACAAATAATGCCAAAGTCAATACTGAAGATACAGGAATGTGTGAAAACAAAACTATCACAAATGGCTTTTTTTGCAAGAAAACATAGTGATTTCTGAGAGTTTCAGAGGGATTCCTGAAGTCACATCTCCAAGTGAAGCTGTAGTACAGAAAGAATGGGTCTATATCACATAGTCGGTGTCAAAACTTCGACTATGTATATCGAACCCAAACATTTGAAAACTGAAAACTCTGAACACTTAGAACAGCGATTTTTTTTCCCAGGGAAAAAAAAATCACTGTTCTGGTACAAAACTTGGAAACACACGAACACTACATACTGTTTCTAAGGTGGGGGACTTTGCCCCCCACACCTCCCTACTTAAATATACCAACTCCAAGATCGCACCACAGTGGAGGAAATAGCAAAGACGTGGAAATGGCCCACCAAATTCTTTCCTTGGGAAAGTATTCCATGTTCCGCGGCTTCATTATTTTTAGACTTTGAACTTCCCAGTTCGAAGTTTCGGCGTTCGGACATTTGTGTATTCGGACTTATGATATACACCCAAAATAATTGTCCCAAAAACAAAACCAGAAGTTCAAAACATAAAGTCCTCCTATATTTTCCTGATATGGTAGACCATTGATGAAATCAAACCATGTCAAATTAAAAGATGATACTATGGAATGCAAAGTTTAAGTTATTAAAATGTGTTTTGAATCTGTAAATATTTTCATATTTGATGCAAAGAGCCAATGGCATGCTTAAAATAGTATTAACATTAATTTATATGATTGGTATAATACAATGTGCATTAGCTCACCAATATATTCTTTTAGATATTTTTAAAATGAGTTCATATATGGACATGCACCTTTAAATAAGATATATACAGTGGCTTGCATTTCATGTAGTACACAATGTTCCAGAGAACATCATGGAGGATAGACATCTTCTGTCTCTAAATCTGAATTTGAAGAAAGAAAAATGCATAGTCAGATGTTTCTTTTATGTGTTACAACAAATAATCTGAGACTAATTCAGTTTAAAACAACAGTAATACCTAACAAGGGTGACAGGATTATGCCCAGTGGATCACATTTTCAGTTCAAAAGGGAATACACCCAAACCATAATTCTTACAGCTGCTAGCTATTACTGATATTATGCAATGTCATTTTACTGTAGTTGTCACAGATTTTTTTCTGTTAATTGTGCAAATAAACAGTTGCATATTTCAGAATTGTACAATTTAGATGTGCTTAGATGCTGAAGAAAGTTCTCCTAATGATATGATTCAGATACATTTAGTTGCTGAGGAAAGTTCTGAATTTACTTTTGACTTGGATTATTCTGACAAAACATTCTAGGGATCTCTTTATCCCATGGCAGCTTAAGTTGTTAACAAATAAAGCAGTTTTGATAAAATCAGTAGTTTCTAATCCATGTGCCTCAAAACATTTTGCAACAAGAGGGATCAGTTCAAGAAGACAGAATAAATCTGTTACTAGACATTTCCCATTAACAGTTTCTTATCTTATTCTAGGAGCAATTATTTTTATTATTAATTAAGGCAGTAAACCTAATTTATGAAAACACAAACATTAAACTGGAGTTATATAGGATCTACTCACATGAACATGTTCATTTAACCAATCACGTCTAGAATTGTGCTTACTGTGCACAGTTAGCTTGGGGAATAGAATATATTTGCAACATGTAATGCTTGGTTTATTAAATAGCTTACTAAAGTATTACATATGGCAAGACCAAGAAATGCATTTGAAAATTCATTATTTGTTCTGTCTATTCAAAGATATTCTTCCCAACTGCAATTCATTTGAATCTCAGGAAGATATCCTAGACTTCTTCAATTACTGTACTTATAATTTGTTGTTACTATTGTCTGCTTCACTGAATTACTATTTTTGACTACCTCAAATATTTGTAAAACTGTTATGTTTTTACACCTGGGCTAACCCTGAAATGGGCCCATCTAGATCAGTGCTCTTCTCGGGTTAAAACAATCTAAAGGGTGATGTCATCACTGTGTTAAAATACTTGGAAATGAATTACTCATCTCATCTTTCATCATACCTCTCAACCTCTTAGAGCAAGAAATCTGGACAAAGCCATAAATGAAAGTAGGACAAAGGCCCGCAAATAGGGACATTTTTTAAATACTGCTCTTACAAACTTAGAAAGTTGACAGGTTTTACATTAGCATGACTTTTCTGAATGGTATGAAATCTGAAACTCCAATGTCTGTCATTATTTTTTAACTTCACTAACCAAAATTTTATGAAAATGGGCAAAATATATGAGGCAAAAATCTGGATATTCTGCAAAAATCTGTTCAGTTGAGAGGTATGCTTCACTTTATATTCTGATTAATACTGCTTTATATATATATTTTACGGCCAAATTCATCCATAAAACAAACAGTATATTGCTAAAGAGGAAACCCTGTTTCACCCCTGTTCTCATCTTCATCCTTTATCTTATTAACCTATTTATTGTAGATCTCAAATATCCTTTATAAATGTTCTTATTTCTTTCCCACAAATTGCATTTCTTTAACATTTCTTCAATCCTGTCATGATTAACCTGATCAGAAGTCTTGCTTGCAGCCAGTATCTAAGTAACTCATTCTGTTTTTAGTTTATTATTGACACATTTCGTGATCCTAGTATCTAAGTAACTCATTCTGTTCTTAGCTTATTATGGACAAATTTCTTGATCCAGTATAATGTTTCACTGTTATGTTTCTCAGGAACTAATCCTCCCACTTCCTTTATTTTCAGTATATTTATGTTCTCCTTTATCTTTATTTACATCAGCTTAGCTAGAATCCTATAAATACTATTAAGAAGCAACACTGGTCTCCAAATATTATGATTTTTCCACCCTTTCCCAGTATTGTTTAACAATCGTATTTTGTATAGAGATCATTGGTACTGCCCCATCTTGATGAAACTGGTGAGGGAAAGGGTAAGCATGTCAGACAAAATCAAAGACATTCTAAAAAAAACAAAGACATTCTGCAAAATAAGGAACAGCTGAGAACTACTGCTGCCCAAGCTTTCAATATATCTGGTTGCCTGCCAGTAACAGTATTAAAAAAATACCTCTTGCTAACACCAAAAGAACAGCTTTCTCTTCAAATTCTCTGTACTTTCAAATTTGCTGACTTCACACTCCATCCCACCTATTATCTATCTGATTCATTTTATAGGTAGATTATGGGCAAGAGAAAGCAGGAGGCCAACAAACTGATGGCCAAGGCTTCATTGCTTCCTTCCTAGGATACTGCTGCTTCAGTATCTTAGAATATGGGTGTTGTATTTGTTTTCTTAGAGTAAAGAACAAAACATTTTTACTTCTAGAAAATAAATAAATAAATAAACAAACAAACAAATTAAATAAATACATTAATTAATAGTTAAAAAGTGCCCCTACCAGAGCAGCATCCTTGGCATCCACTTGCTTTACTTATGCTTAAGGCTGGCCGTGACTTTCAATGTTGACATTTTATACGTTCTTAAAGGAAAAAAAAAATACTCTCCTTAAAACCTCAATCTCTAGCTACTCTAAGTAGTCTTTAGTACTCAGTCTAGTTTCTAGCTTTGGAGGTTGTCCATATTCCTGCCACTATCTTCTTAGCGTTCCTAGCTATCATGGTTAGGCCTTCCAATATCCAGTGATCAGTGGGGCAGATGTTTGATCATTTACTGGTTTCACCTGATAGCTAATAACCTGAAGATCAGGAGGATGAGAAGGGTAACTGGCAAGAGTCTCTACTCAGCTATATAACAGATTCTGCTATACTTCCAGGCCCTTGGTACGTTTGGTATTCTACTGAATATCTGGACATTGAACCTACAACCTGTTAGATAAATTGGTTTCTGGTGGCTAGCTTTAATGAACCAACACTATGCTTTCTTTTCTTCAGTACAACATTCAAATGATGATGGACTTTTTCAGGCATACTATACAACATACAACTGTAGCTCTAAGAAGATTTCTGAAAACTCTGGGGGTACATCTTTTCTTCAGTTTTGATGATCCACCAAACATATTATGAGAGAATGAAAGAGTCACTTACAAGAAGATTATGTAATCTGGGCCTCCAACTTCTGGACTATGTTCTTCTCATGATGCCATCGTAAGTAAAGAAGTCTCTGTGGTGACTCCTGCAAATGTCTTTAAACCAGGGTCTTCCTTTTTTGTCTCCTCTCCCAAACCAGAAATAAGCTACATATGTCTCAGATTAGGTTTGGGAAGCCCATTTTCAAGACCAGAAATTTCATGACCTTTGTCTCACTTCCATAAAATGGAACATAAAAATATGAAATTGATACAATTGGCTCATACAGCTTCCCAACCAGCTCTGCAGCCTATGAGTTTTCAGACATCACAGTAGCATGAAAACAATGTGATGCATAAAAGCTGGGAGGGCACATCTTCTGATCAGCTTTACTGAGTGCCTTTGAGTATGAAACCAAGAAGAAATTATCTGTTCAAACCATATATCTTTCAGACTGCAGACCACTCTAGCAGACATTCACAGCAGATAAATATCTACCTCATATAAGTGAAAGCTGGACAGGAAAAGGCAGAGGGAGTGTTCACAAATAGATCTTTAACTACAACTATTGTGTTCCAGGCTGCCACATCAATTAGGATCAGTAGCAAATACCTTCGTAATTCCTTGGAGTTGGAGTCTGACATTATTATGTGCTTTCTTCAGCCTATTCTAATTGACTGCTATTGGCCATGGCTAATTTCATTTACTCTTTTAACATGAGTGTCACTGGAGCAACTGTTGTTACTAAGAAGCAGGCTTTCAATGCAGAGAAATGGCATGGTACTGCATCTAAACATCAAGGCCCTCGACTTTACAGCATTGAAGATTTCTGATTAATCCCTTGTAATTATCTTCTTTATAACTATCTTTTCTGAAGAAACTATTCATATTGTAAAAGAGGCAAAAAGGTATAATACCAGGAAATCTTACCTCTCAACTTAGACCAAGTCTCCTCATGGTTGCTAGAAGGGCTTTTTTTCTGCTTCATCTAAACTGCTTTCGCTAAATTTCAGGACTATCCTCTTAGATGCATTAATCTGTACGGCCTGAGTACCAGTTACACTGAGGAGCATGAACTTAATTACAACCAGTCCAACACATTTTCTCAGCTTTAATACTTCCCCCCAGTCCTCTTTAGATCCTCACTTACTTTCTACCAGCACTGTCATTAATGGAGAGTCAACACACAAACCTGTCATCTACTGCTAGCTTTATAGCACTTGGACTCCTGAGGCAGTGTATGAGCTGCCTCCTGCTCACTGATAAGAAACTCATACTAAACCCATATGGTTCTGTCCGTGAGAGGTGTAAATAACTCATCTGGAGGCATCCCTCTTTCAGCTAGTTGCATACAGTGAGCTCAACGCTGTGTTACCCCACGTTCATTTTTGCAACATCCACAGACTACAAATTCTAAGCTGTCTTATAATGATGCCATTAATACAAATTTACCTAAGACTCCCAGGACTCAAAAGACTAGGCAGCAGCCTAAATTCTCAAGTTTACCTCCTGCACATAAGCCAACATGAACAGCTCATATCCAACATAGAGCTCTGACACTATAGGAAATAAAGACACTAAAAGAGGTGACATAACTAACACACATATACCCTTAAGACAGCATGACCAAGCAAGTTCATCTGGCAATGTCTTGGGTCTAGATGACTTCAAAGCCAGACACATAACTGCTCAATTCACCAGGCTGAGCAACGACAGGGCAACAGTTGGTTGCCTGTCATGTCCCAGGATATTTAATGTCAATAAAGCCCTCAGGTATCTTCATCCTAGGTACATATATGATGTGATCATTGTGCTCATGGGAGCGAATGACTGGAAACAAACCTTCTTGGATCATATAAAGAGAGACATGATGGATATCTCTGAAGATGCACATGGAAATGGAATGAAACTAGTATTGAGCAGTATCATACCTTCACCAAGAATGATGCTGCAGTACAAATAAATGATAATTGACTTTAGTTATTGGCTTAACTACTAGTGTCATTCTAAAGGTATCCAATGTGTATCAGCCTTGAATGTGAATGACAACACCAGTTCTTTTGCAGGGACGGTCTATATTTCTCTCCTCATGTCTTCTATATATTGGCTAAGACATTTTCTTCCCCCATTGTGACTTTTTTAGGTCACGTCAGTCTCCTCAAATTACCCACATAGCCAACTAAAATCAAAATCATATAAAAGTAGCACTGCTCAATGCTGGAATCCAAAACAAAAAGCTACACTCTTTACAGACATTCCTAACCCTTGAAAGTATTGATAAATGTGTAGTTATTGAAATATGGTTTCAGAACAGTGAAAACATCTCTGCATTGTAGAGTTTCAATGCTTACTACGCCTTCAAACTCAATGCCAAATTACATGTTGTAGTTGGTGGAGGAGTATCTGTGTTTTACTTCCACTCATAATGCAGGACAATGACCTAGAAGTCCTCTATGCTCTTCTTATGATAACAAAAACCCAGCACAACACTGTACTGCTCTCTTTGACACCAGTAGACCTCAAGCATATCTTAACAAAATAACATCCATCACTATAGAACGTAACACTATCCTCTTAGATGAATTCAACCATCCCTTCATTAATCAGGGAACCTATACCACCACATGCAAGTATGCACAAAGATTCATGGGTTGCATTAATGCCAGTTCCATGAACTTACTAGTCCAAATCCAATGAGGGGATCTAAAATATTAGACCTGGTTCTCACAAATACAGCCCTCCCATGTTCGTAACCCACAATTACTATATCATTGGTCAAATCTGGCAACCATGCAGTAAAATTTATTATAGGTGTTAAACCTGTGTCACTTTGAAACTCCTTTATTTTCAGAGACTATTCTAAAAAGAAATCTGCCTCATCTAACTGATGACCTGATGGAATTCAAACACCCTCCTCATCTAGAAGACCCTGCTTTAAATGCTGTAATTTTCACAGATAAATTTTATGCCCAACTCCAAGCTAGTGATGAGGCCTTGGTCCCTATAAGATGTAAATACAGTGTAACATTTAAGAAAAACCTATTCAGTGGAACCCCAGTATCCACAAATTATACAATAAGTGAAAGAAGCTCCTAAACTGTAAAAGGAAACTTAACCAATAATGTTCTGAGCTAATACAAAAACATTGCATACTCATTCTCTGTAGACCTTGCCAAATTGTTAACCAACAAACTCAGCTCAGTCTTTACCACATTATCTCCTCCAAATTGTTCACAGCATATTAGCATGCCTTTGCCACTGTTCATACTAACCCATTCACCCATGAACAATCTTAAGTGCTCTATGTCCAAGACTATAGACTAGCTCTGTGGGGCCTGACAACAAGCCAGGTTATCTTCTTGTCAGCACCAAGAATTGTCTGGTTGATTCCTTATTATGTCTATTCACTCTCCCTCTCTCCACTGGATTTGTGATAAAACTGTGGACAACTGCTGTAGTCATTTCACTCCAAAAGTGAGTACCCATGACAGACCCGGGCAACTATAGTCCTAGCAGCCTCACTAGCCTTATCAGTAAGACAGAGGAGACCATCACTATGGACCTCATAAAGAAGGATATGGGCAGCCTTCAAAACCTGGACAGAATCATTTTTTTTTTTTTTTTAAGGAAGAGCCTGCCTCTTGAACCTGGTGGACTTTTTGAACAAATCACAAGGGAAATGGACTCAGATAAATCAATTCACACAACATAATAGGACTTGTCCAAGCCTTTGATTTCATTTCACATTTGGGCATCATTGAAAAGCTAATTCAATTAAATTTAAACACTATTAGCTAAAAGAATAGTTACCAGTGGGATTCCCCAGGGATAGGTCCTGGGACCACTCCTCTTTGGTATTTACTTCTCTGATGTTAAAACAGACACCCAAGGCCTGTGGCTGGTGAAGTGTGTTAATGATTGCAAACTCAAAGCTATCATAAATACCCCAGATAACCTATGTAGTCTCCAGCAGGGCCTAACTAATGCTAACATGTGGTGCTTGGATCAAAATACAGCATTGTGTCTTTTGTCAAACCTGGGCACCCCTGTTCCTATCACATAAGCAACACTCCCCTAAAAATGTACTTGATCATTAGGAACTTGGGCACCTTCATTATCAATGAATTATCCTTTGAGCACTATGTAACCACTGTTGTAAGGAAATACTTTTACGTAGCTAGACTAATCACCAGGGTCATGTCTTCTAGATCCAAGAAAGTCAGCGTCTTCCTCTACTCCTCTTTTATCAGTGCAATAATACAATATAATACCCCATTTGGTACATACTTTGATGTCATATGACTCACCTTGAGAAACAACAACATTTCCTTATGAAAAACTCAAGGGTATGTCCTCCTTGTGTTACCCTGGCCACCTTAAAGTGCTCTCATTCCTTTCCATTTTCTATCATCTGTTGAGATTAGATCTCTGCCTTGCCTAGAGACTTGAAAGATCTGGTCCTTTGTAACCTCCGACACATCCACAAAACTAATATCACCATAAACACTCATTCAAGAGATCTAAACTTTCACAGAAATAGAAATAAGACTTACTGTCAGGATAAATATCTTTCACAGAGAATACTTCTTTTATGGAATAGACTCCCCATAGAGGTTAAGCAGAGTATCTCCATGAACGTTTTTAAGCATAACCTGGACAACTGTATGGATAATCATAATTGTGGCCTCTACTGCCTTATGGAAAGGAGTCACAACTAGGTCAGGGCCTGGTATTAATTTATGTCTTGGTAAATGGGTGTGATCGTTGGCTATGCTACATCATTGGCTCAACAGCTTAGTATGAACCTATAAACTTATGAAGCTATGAAATGCTACTTTACTCCACAAATTTTATAATATTTACTATTTTATTTAATGCCAATTTGGCATATTCTTCTTAAACGTGTACTTGTTGGTCACATCTCCTTGCTTACCTTCTAAGCTACTGATAATTGCTTAAACAGTTACTGAAAAGCATTCGGCATCTGAGGTTTTATGGGTGTACAGTGGTGTAATCTGAGATCTACATTCTGAGAGTGAGAATCTTACAATTCCTACTTATGAGCCTATCAATTTGGTTGACCTTAAATACCTTTCTTGGCAAACACTTTTCTTACTTCTGGTCAAATCAGGTTAAAGATTACTGAAATTCAGACTTCAATGTACAAAGAGCCTTTCAAAAAGACAGACTGTCTCTAAACATATCCTTTTCAAGCTTATAGTGTTCTCCAAACTCACCCTGAATCAATGTATTCACTTACCTGTTTCCTTCATAAGCAAAGCAACAAGTAGGCAAAAAACCAGCATTGCTTGCATGTTCACATGGTCCGATGGTATTATGGAGAAAAGACTTAAATCTATTAGACCAGTGATGGCAAACCGTTTGGGCTCGGCATGTCACCCCCCCCCCAAAAATAAATAAATAAATAAATAAAACAGCATAGCTCTCAATACATTAGGTATAAATCTCAACAGAAACTAGAAATAAGAGACATGGACAGTTTTAAACTGCTAGAACTGTTAATCTGAGACACTGACAGAAAAAATGAACATGAATTAATATACATTTTCTGAAGTAAAATAAGTCTATATATATCTAATTATTCTCATTATTAAGTCTAAAAAGTCACCAGGTTTAGGAGGGATTAAGAGGGACAGTTGAGAAGAATGTAAAACAGCACACATTTAGAAATGCAGACTACATGCCCTTTGCAGAAGTGTAACCACAAAGAGAAAACAATGTCAGCACTGCCCTTTGCAGATTGTATCAAGCCAGCATCCCGAAATAGTCTTTGAGGTTAATAACATCCTTACCTCTGCAGCAGTGTTGTTGAACTGTCTCCTGGCACAAAACAATTCAATGCACTTCACACGAACAATGAATGCAAAAGCAGTTTCTTTGGTAACTCAGGTGTTGGTGAACGCTGGCATGTCACCCAAAATGTTGTGGTGTGTCACCTTTGACACACGTGTCATAGGTTCACCATCACTGTATTAGACAGTGTTAAATTTTATCATTGTCTGTTTGTCTACCTCCTTGTTTTCCATGTTTTTCTCTTTTTTGTATTTTCAGTCTCATTTTTAAAAGGAAACAGGGTTGCCCTTTAATGAAACAGGCCTTATTGAAGTGTCTAGCCAACTGTACAATTTTTATTATGACAACTGTAATAAGAGCTTCACTGGGGAGGTTAGGATCTACTCTACCAAATCAGCAGCTGCTTCTGCACTTTCTTCAAAAATGTGTCTTCCTGGAGTGCTTGTGAGGCTGACACCTGGTCATTCATTCACACAATTTCCATTGCAATCTAGAAGTCTAGTCTAAGGGAAGAGCATTATTTCGTGTAGCAGTCTTGCAGAGCATTCTTTAAGCCAGCCACACATTTTCAAGCTAAGATGATACACTCCCTGCTCTTCTTTCATATCATGTGCATGATTTCCTGCAGCAATGGTCATTATAATATCCATAGTACAGATGTGTGAGGGTATCCATCATCCCAACAAATGTACTAGTTAAAGGATATTGGCAGCAAGATAACTTTCTGCCTTCCATCCTCAATTATGTATCAGTTTGCTGGTTTAATGTATAGAATTAATGCTTTATTCAAACCTTTTGTTATGATTTTTCAAATACTATATCATTACCCGGTTTATGCTATTTAGGGTCACAGATGAGCCTTAGACTATCATGGCAGGTAGTGAGTGTAATACATAGAAGTAATCCTAAAAGTGTGAAAGAAAAGTTATGTTGTTCCAATTTAAAAAACTGGACCTGGCACAAAATTACAGACCAATAAGCCTGACAAGTACTACAGGGAAATGGTATGAGTACCGTTTAACAGAAATCTTAAATCACTATCAGTCACATACTCTGTTATTACTGTCAGACAACATGGCTGCTTGATAGGTTGATGACTTAAAATAAGGTTAGTAGATTTCTGTAAAACACTTAAAATGATAATGGACAGTGGATTTTCTCTGTTAGTAGTTCACCTATGTTTAACAGAGAAGTTTGATATTCTGTCTTATTGGGGGATTTTATACAGTCTGAACAATCAGGAAGTAAATCCTTATCAGGTGGATAAAAAAGTTAACAGATATGAAGTAGTGTGCAACTACTTTGGGCAAAATGTCATTGTGGGCAACTGTTATACTTGGTGTGCCACAGGAAGCGGTTTTGGGTGCTGTTGTCTTTAATTATGTTTTCTTCATATTTTCCTATATTTGATAGGGGCTAGGTTTCAAAATAAGCTAATGGTTGCAAACTGAGTAGTTTGCGAACGTAAGATGATGAAGTGACTAGGGTTAATGTTTATTCAAATTCCATAACTGCTATAGAGGACTAGGCCTGAAATGTAATGGTAATAAATATAAAACCATTCATTTGGCTATATGAAGATTATGTGAATCAACAGAACACATTAGTGGTCAGATATATAAAAGGTTTTGGAAAAACTTTTACTAATAAATGGTACTTTCAAAATCAGGACTCACTTGTCAGAAATAAAGCTTTGCAGACAATAGGTATGTTATTCATAACTATGGCAACAAAAGATGCAGTCAAATTATGTGAATTATATAAGTCTTCAGTCTGCTCATTTTTGAAGTACAACATACAGTAATTTGCCTTTACAAATGATAAGAGGCAAAAAAGCTTGGGATAGTCCAGAAAAGATTCACTAAGCATATTATTGGTCTTGGAGAAAACTCATACTTGGACTAATCAAGCATTTTAGTTTACAAGTTTATCACAAGTTAATTTTGCTTGGCATATCAAATTTAGACTGATTCTATGAGGCAAAGTGAGGCTCCCTATTGAAATGTCAGCACTTGAAATGCTGAGTGCCAGCACTGTAACAAAAAGTACAAAAATTCAGGAGAGGAGCAAATCTCGAACATCACTCTTCTCTTTTAAACTTCTTTTTTTGCAGTGGGACAAGCCTGCCTG